>NC_056737.1:437990518-438115518 GCF_019279795.1 Protopterus annectens | reverse complement strand
AAACTTTGATAAAAAGTAAGACGGTCATCCCAGAACTTCCATTTATGCACAATTAATGCAGTTTCTCCAAATTCTAGTATTTACAAAGTAAAATAACATCAAGGAGATAAAGTTTGAAACACAGCAGCTAAACATTATCTACTACAACAAAACCATGACAGGCATGCATCACTTTAAGCTGTGACAACCTAGACTGGAAAGAACAGTTGGTAGTCTCAAAAAAGTTAAAATTTAAAATATTGTTACAAGTCGATTGTATTATTTCTTGGTAACACTAAATGAAAATTAAAAATGTTTCTTGAATCTTGAATAAGTATGTTTAAGATAAATGTTTAAAATAAATAAAAGTAAAAGTAATAAAATATAAGTGGTAAAACAGATTGAACGCGAAGGCTTGCAAGTGATTAATGAAAGACAATACAATTGTTTGTTTACTTATGTATTTTAATTTGTTGACCACCAACGCCTAGCTGGGAAGGCTAATTTTCAGTAGAGGCCTAGGGAAAAAGAATCCTTACATCAAAAATAAAACGATTTTAACAATATTATGAAACTACATATAATGCATACATAAGAGAGTTCAAGTATCATATAATAGCTCAAAACACACTTTCCAGCAGCAAAAGACTCAGCAATTTGCAAAGAAAACATGAATGACGCTGCATACAAGACTCAGTACAACGAAACAATAGTCATTAACTCTCCAGTATTACAACAGTAGCAAGCCTCATAACATCTACCATTACTTATAGTATTATCAATAATGGGATACATTTTGAATTTAACCTGATTTAAGTTTCCATTTCTATCTTAATACAGCACTACAGGAATAATGTGTGAAACATACACGGACCTATTAAATCATTTTATGTGCCTGCACTCTTTCACAGTCTCATGTGAGAATAAAAGTACTGTCATTTAATTTCACCTAAACAATACTGAAAGATATTTGTAGGAATTACTCTCTCGTAGAAGAAAAATGACAGCAGATGGAAATCACATAACTAACTCCCATCAGATGGTGGTCAGGAGTGGAAGCCACCAATAAACTGATGTTGCCACCAAAAAAGTTTAATTTTTGACTGACAGTTTATGATTCAAAACATAAACCCTTCAGAATTATTATAAGACTTGAGGGCAACAAGGGTTAAGTCAACAGGAAAAGCCACCAATGTATTTTGCAGATACAACCCAAACATCCACTCATATTTTTTTTTTAATATTAGAAACCAAATCTGATTTACAAATATTACTTAATTCTGTCTATTTTACCCATCCACTCATAATTTTTTTTTAATATTAGAAACCAAATCTGATTTACAAATATTACTTAATTCTGTCTATTTTAACATCTCTCTGTATGGTACCTACCCAGTAATGAAGATTTGCTTTGCAAAATAAGTCTAAGAAACTTTGCACATGACTTATTTTGGCTTCAGGTGTCTAATCATTATGAGCCAGCATAAAGCTGGTGAAACACACACACACCAAATTGTGGTCCTTGCCTGTTTCTGGAAACAGTCCAGAAATACATAAGGTTGGACTGTTCATATTTCTCACTCGTGCATCCCTCTCTGAACTACTTTACTCAACTAGCTCCCAAAATGCAGAAAGGTGCTGAGATAGCATACATGTGAAGTGACCTGTATGTATACAGCACTTCTGTAGTGGCAGGTAGTTCAGTGATGTATATGTACAGGTCACTGTAGATGTGTGTCATATAGGTCATTTCACATACAGCACATCTTATGAGAACATTAAAATTGCACAGTTAAGAGAACCTCTTCCCAATGGCTCTATACCTAATGTGTTCTTTTTCAGATAATTACTGACAAGATGATGCATAATGCTCAGCTGTAAGCCCACAAGCAGACTGGAAAGGACAGCTCAACACAGCGGCAGATGATGCGGCATTACAAGCATACTCAACAGGAAATTCAACAAAAGATTGGGAACTGGAAAGCATGACTGAAAACACATGGGACAAAACAGCGGCCACGGCAGCAAATGGGAGAAATGAGAAGAAGCTTAAAACTGAGATAGAAGGGAAAGCAGAGGCACAGACAAGTGGACTGAAATGTAAAACTGAAGGCACAAGGAATAAATGTGTGATTGTGGAGAAGGGAAGTCTGAATGAGGTCAAAGCTAGAATTACAGGTACTAACTAGCACAAAGTGTCAGGGGTAATATTTGTGATATATAAACAAGTTAAAAAGAAAGGTTCACAAAACTGTGGTTTGACCAGGGTTTCTGTATGCCACAGAAACCAGGCCAACTGAAAGCATGCCAGCCAAGAAAGCTTGCAATGATGAACATAAACTGCCTGACATGGGTAGCAGGATGGTCTCTACGAGACAGATGAAGAAATGAGAACAACACATCAGATAGCAAAGTAGCCCAAATTACACAGATGATGGAGAACAGATTACAGAGGTTTGTTCACATGTGTAAAGAAGATGAAATTTTGGTAAGGCATAACTGGGACAGCCAAGAAAACGGTACGAGGAAACAATAACATCCAGCAAGAGACAGATGGTATAACAGATAATCTGAGCAGGACAGGAATGACTATCAAAGGAGGACAGCATCCCTCTGAATCAGCAGAGGCGACAACAGCTGATGTGACACCCTTACTTCATGTAAAAAGGATGTTGATGATGATGATGACGACAAGACTGTGTACTAAACTAATTACTTAAGACACTTCTGCCTACGCTAATTTCTAATGTTTGCTGTTCATTCTTTGAGCTGAGTCTGAAGATGGTCCATGGACTTCAGTGTTCTTACTCAATTAACAAACGGAAATAAAATTAAGTAAAAAGAAAAATCTGTGCCACAGTGCTTGGTTGATAATGTCCCTCCCTGAAGCAGTACTTCCAGTATACAAGTGCCACATTCTACCCTAGGATTAGCACCTGTCCTACTTTGCAAGGGACAGTCCCTCTTTGGGTAGTTGTGTCCTGCAAAGAAAAAAAAATGGCAAATGTCCTGAGATTTTAGGACAAACATATTTCCTATATTTTATGCAATAGTTGCAAAAAACAGTTATTCTGTATCTGAAACACATAAATGTTGTAAGAAACAGAATAAGCTTTTATTTAGGCAAAAAAAGTAAGTTCTGTCCTTTGTACTGGCCGTGGGTATGTTTTGTCCTGCACAATCTGACGTTTGTACCAAAAATGTCCCACTTTGACATTTGAAAAGGTGGCAACCCTATTCTACCCTTCAGAGTAGGACTTCCCCATTTCCACCAAAACTAGGTCCAGACAAAATCGTCTAGCTGCCCCCTCCCCAAAACGAATGTAGGTAACCATGCCTTTAAAACTGCACATATTTTAGCCCTTGTTAGCACAGAAACTACGCAAATAAGAATCTGCTGTGACCAATATAACAAAAACGCAGATGTTATGGCATGTACGCTTGTTCATGGCGATAAGGATGAAGGGTGCTGGCATGGTGTTTCTTGAAAACCCTGGCTGACGCAGAAAGGTGCTGAGAAATAAACTTCGTAGGGAGTGCAAACCTGTTACTGCCCCTCCCGCAGGTTTTACTTTCCATGAAAATCTGAAAAGGGGAGGGGAATGAAACTATCTTCCTGCACTTGGGATTGGCACTGTAGACCAACATTAATAAACAGATTTCAAACGTACCTTTTCTGTTTTGGTGACTTCTCATGACAGTGCATCGAACCCGGAGTTAGAAGGAAGTTGGAGGCGTTCCTTTAAAGAAACATCACACATAAGTATATAAATAGTAATCCGTCCTAGGGTCCAAAACCTGGGCTAATGGCACCCTCATTTCAGGTGTCTGCTGCGTGCAAGACAGCCAAGGTGCCGTTGGAAAACAGGCTGCATAGTTTCAGCAGATTATTCTCCTTGGTTTTGCTTTCGAAGTTAATATCCGTTTACCCTTTCCAAGATGAACCACACCACACTGCTGCTGGAGATACCGTCACCCACACAAGAGAGCAAAGGCACGCCAGTGGAAAACGCCAACCCACACGAGGAATAAACAAACATCGGATGGGCTCCTTTTCGTACAACTCCCTCCCTCCAGGCCTGCAAGTTGCAGCGACAGCCGGTCAGAAGCAGCAGATGAAATGGACAGAAATAATCCACGTCATTTTCCAATCCACCGACATACAGGGGGACCAGCCCGACCTGCTCCCCAGGGCGATCCTGATTCAGCCTTCCCCGCACTAACAGTCTTTGCCTGCTTTTGAATTGTTAACAAAATTAGTGCAAAAAAACTGCTCCAGTCTTAGGATAAAAATAGTAACTTGCACCGTTCAGTCCCTAGCGACATCTGTTTCCTGGTACTCAGACTCCGCGCGTTTCTTTAGAAACAGGGTGACTGGACATACAACTCCTTAATGTTAGAAGAGAACAAACACCCGCTGCAGCCAAGTCAGTTGGGAACTCCTCTATTTCCCCTCCTTTCGTCTTCCGGATTCAAACCCAATCAGGCAGGGGCTAAGGGCTGTGCCCTCCCAGCCAATGGAAAGAACCCGCTGTTTCACACGGCCGGTAGCCAATAGCTGGGTAGTCATCAACTTTGTTAGATTACAACTGGTAAGAGAGAGCCTTGCTGAGTCCTGGGAGGGCATCCTTAGGGCGGTATGCGCCCCCCCCCCCCATACACTCCCAAAAGGTAAACCGCCGGGTTATTCAAAAAATGTATGGTACTTCTGCAGTTACCTAGTTTTTCATCCTGATGCTGACTCCTTAACTAAATACGATTTTGTGATATCTAGGCACATTTGGACAGGAGTTATTTGTCCACCTGTCGATTATTTCCACCCCCTCTTCTGAACCGCTGAAAGAGTCATAAGTAGCGACTTAAAAACCGTTAAAAGTGGGTGCAGGTCTTCGCCAGTGGGTAGCACGTTAAGTAAACCATGAATTAACAGTTAATTTGTGTGTACTGCAACTGTGAAGGCTTGGAAATAAATTCCCACCAGTGCTGTGGAATACAAACCTGGAGCCCAGGAAAATGCGTTAATACCACCAGAAACACACAAATGAAATGCACATATAATATAGAAGTAAAACAAAATGCACAGGATACCGCAATCAAACGAGGAGTGGACCAGTCAGAAGCTACGAAGTACAATGTTAACTGGGAAAACATTTAAATGTACAGTGTTTTTTAAGGAATTCGTAGTACAGTTTAACTCAAGGACACCCGCTAAAGCACTTCTGAGTTCTACCCCTGTCTTATTAAAGTACTCATGCAAAGATACTATAAGAAAATCACAATCTGACACATTCAGCTTGGACAATTTGTAATGCAGCGAGTAAAGCAACACAATTATCTCCTTGGAAACATTTCATAAAAAGATATAATCACCTTCGACTTGCCTTTTTCTTTTATCCATTCATCCCATGCATTTCTAGAGAAAAACACACTGGAGACCTGTGAAATACATAAGATTTTAAATATAAAACCGTATTAGTAATATTCATAAAATACCAAGACGGAAGACAAATCAGAGGTTAGGACCAGATTAGTTAAAAATTCTTAATGCAAGTTTATAGCACTCAACATTATATAGACACTTTGAGGCATCTAAATCATTAACTTGTACATTTATACATTCATATTAAAAAGACCAATTTTTTCCTGGTAGTCCTACTTCAAGTGATGTAGTGTATTTTTATAGCTATTATATTATATTTATCATATTATCCCCATTATTGGCATGAATATAACGATTTTAAAGCATTCAATGCGAGTGGCCAATTAATAGGGAAAATTACTGAAACTGAGGTAATCACATGCTAGTTTGATTGAGTGACATGAGAAATGGTAGAAGTAAAAGACAAAGGTGTACTTGCTGAAAAGGGCAGGTACACCATAAGTCAGCATTATAAAAACTAGAAAGATACCCTAGAACAGTCCAGGTACCTGTAATATCACAGTTCTAGGTAGAAGAAAACTAGTTCTGTAGCAGATGATCTCACCTTGAGATTAGTACTGTCTTAAACTGAGAATGATTCGTTCATACAGGTTTACAGGGGAACAGCAAATAGACATACAGAAGAAAAGGTGTTCTTGAGACTTGAATACTTGAGAAAGCTACATTTCTGTAAATTCAAGTCTTCTTATTCTTGTGAACCAGAATTATAGCATTTCTGCTGGTAGAATTTGCCCAACTCGTCACCTGTACCTTTTGTGCAGTCAAGTCTGATCTACAGAGGTTTGGTTGATCCCCTAATATCTTCTCTAATTTCTCTGTTCTTGCTGGGCTTCCTAACACCTATTTTTAGGACAATCCTGATTGTTCCATTTTTTGTTAATTTGCCTTATATAAAATTTGCTGCCCCTGTCATAGTACCTTTAGCTTTTGCCATTATTTTCCACCATTTTTTGTACTCCAACTTGCCAACATTTTGTCACCCCTAAAGTCCACTTTTTTCTAGCCTGATGTACAACTGCATTTATTATGAATCATTTTTAGCCACTTCTCCCTATATGGCTGCCAAACTGTACATCTAAAATTCCTTCACGATCATCATTTGAGACTACTAAGACTTAAAATTCTTCTTCCTGAGTGGGTTTTATCTCTAATAAAGAATGACCTTTTAAATATACTACAATGTGCCATAAGTAATCAAATGCAAGTTATTTTGTTTTTAATTTGAGAAATGGTGCAACAGCAGCTACCTGGAAATTTCTCTTCTCAAAGTAATTTGTCTAAGAACTGGAAGTCTTGAATTCAGAAAATAAGTTTATCTCTAACTATGAGCAGAACTTCCAAGGAATTCCCTGATCTCCCAGAGACCAGCTGGAATAATGTTTAAGGTCTTCGTGTCCCATGCACAAGGTTCAATCTTGAGCTCCAACCAACTCTCTGTGTCTCTGTGGAGTTTCGCCCACCTCCAAAAAAACATGCCGAGTGTTTCCATCTCAAACTTACCAATGACACGAGCTGTGGGCAGCAGCACAGACTCTATATGGTGCCCTATAGGGGGAAGACTTGTACAGACCATCCACTTTGGGCATCTACTGTGGTGGGCAGTATTCTCAAGATAGGAGAATACGGATTACAGACTGTGTGCTGTGGCATGTTTAGCCACTCACAGGTGTAAAATATGGCTCTAGGTGATTCAATCATGTTGACTGTCACCAGAATGGGTATGGATAGTTACTGGTGATAAGTGGGTTGAGGACCTGGCCTACGCCAACCTACAGCAGGGACCCATGCTAATGGGTATGTATGTGCCCAGGGTCAGTAAGCCTGGGTTACCTGGATAGCTCTGTTGATCAAAAGCTGGACGTAAAACCAATCAACCTGCCCAACATGAACTGAGAATTGCTACACTTATTGTAGGCTCACTGACAGGACACAGCTTGGAAGTGGATGACATGATATGTACGAGGTTAGACATCCTGTGTATCCAAGAGATGAGACAAGATGGAAGGGCAGTGCAGCAAAGCCACTTGGCTTGGGATCCAGACTCTTCTACTCAGGAGAAGGACAGGCTAGGTATGGTGTAGGAATTGTGGTGAGAGAGAGAGCCTTCAGAATGCAGTGAGGGATATCATCAGAGTTAGTGACAGACTCATGGCAATCAGACTCCAGTGTAATGACAGGGCAGTATTAATAATTTCAGCCTATGCCCCCAGCTGGTTTGTGATAGTGAGGAAAAGAGTGCAATTATACAGCAGTTGTAGGACCTACTTGATATAGCAGGACAACATCAATTGGTGTTGATAATGGGTGACTTGAGTGCCCATATTGGGACAGAAAGAACAGTATATGAGGACTGCCTGAGTCCACACGAGTGGGGCAACAGGAATAAAGAAGGAGAAGCCATTCTAGATTTCTGTCTGGCAAATGGATTGATAGTAGCCTACACATGGTTCACATAACAACAGCACATCACATAAAAGACTGGCCAACATGCAACTCCGGTAGAGTTCCTTCTAATAATTAAAAGGCACTGGGATAGAATCAATGATTGCAAAGTGAACCAGTCTGCCACAAAGCATAAACCACTGGTTGCCACAATCAGCTGCAAGCAGTGGTCACAGATGGCTCTAATTTCAACAGTGACCAGGATGAAGATCTGGAAGTGGAATGGAAAGAAAGGACAACAGTTCAAGAAATTACTCTAGCACCACAACAAGAGGAGGAAATAGCTGCAGTTGAAGAAGAATGGCAGCTCCTCAAAAAAAGCATGTGTGAGGACAACAGAACAGATATGTGGCTAAGCCATTAATGGAAATACGATACACAAGGAAAGCTGGTGATATAATGCAGAAGCCCAGGTAGTCATCAAAAGAAAGAAAGAGTGCAGGAAAATGTGGGGGAGAGAACTGACTGACCAGCCTAGGAAGGAATACTGGTTGGCTAACAAGGAAAATAAGAAATGAGTTGCAATAGCAAAGACTAGGGCATGGGCACTCTACCAACTTCTGGAAAGTGACTCAGTAGGGGGCACAAACAAACTATAGCAGGTTTCAAGGCAAAGACAGAAAGATAAAGAAGATAGTCAGACACCCTTCATAAGGGATGCCAGCAACACCCTGCTCACCAGTCTACAGGGCATCAAAGGCAATGGAAAGAGTATTTTCAGCAACTTCTGATGAAGAAAACCCCACAGAAGCTCTACTGCCCTAGAAACAGTATATGACGAGAGAAGAGGAGCCCACCCTAGAAAAAGTAAGAACAGAACTAAGGAAAATGAAGTCAGGGAAAGTAGCAGGCTCAGATAAGGTCACAGCAGATGTCACAGTAGCTCCAATTGCAGAAAAGATTAAACAGAACAGATAACGGTGGTTCAGACATGTGCAGAAAAGCAGAAGACAATCTGGTGAAGACGATTTGGGACACACAAGAAGAAAGAAAGAGGAAACAAGTACGTCCAACAAAGAGGTGGATGGATTGTGTGAAAGAAGTCTGGCATGAATGTTGAAGAAGGCAGTAGTGTGGCACTGAATCGAGAGAGATGGTGACAGTTAACACAGTATCCTGACCCCATATAGAAAATGAGAAAAAGGGGGCTAATGATGATGATTATGATTAACCTTAAGATGCAGAAGTTGTGGGGAAAAGACATCCCTTTGATAACATGCATAAAATAAAAGAAATAGACATTCAGTGGCAAAAATTGCATTTGCTGGAAAAAGTAAAAAAAAAGGTTGTCTTCAGGCTTAACTTGTAATGAGAATGGGGTGCAAGATAAAAGTATGGAAAAGCAAGGACAAGAAAATGAGTAGAAAATCTTGGAAAGAAATCAATTAAATACTAATAATCAAAGTATTGTGTTACAAACCAGACAGTGACACAAGCAACTCAAATATTCAAATATCTGGATCTGGAACAGGGCAACCTGAGGTCATTGTCATATAAACTGGTCATTATGTGAAATGGAGGGGTTAGAAAGTATGTAAATGTATACATAAGAACAGGAAAAACAAGGTTCAATTCCAAATAAACAGTGAAATCAATTTAGATTTTTAGAGGTTTGGCAAGGTGAAACAAATTCAGAGTGTAAATGCAAAGTTACAGTAGAAATAAAAAAAAATGTTCAGTCAAATGATATATTTACAAATATGAAGATTTAGTTACTGCTTTGAGCTGTTTACCAATATTCAGACATAAGCTATGGTGCTAAATGTCCATGTAAAAAAGGTCTAGTACGTTTGCAGAGAAAATACTGAATTTGTTGAACAACATGGTAAACATGATGTGAGTTACAAACAGATTAAGGCTATGGAATGTGTTAGCTATTGATATGAAGCCTAATAAAATTAATATTTGCAAAGACACACTAGCTCTAAATGAAGTTTAAAAATAATGTTATCCAAATGTAACCTGAAGAAGTGGTATATGCCATGCTGAGATCAAAGTACTTCCTTATACTTAATGGAAACTATGGATTATTTCAAATCCAGTTTGATGATGGAAGCTTTAGGATGCGTACTTTTACTCTGTGTACAGGAATGTGTTGCTTTTTTTAGATTTCTTTTTTTGGTATTATATCAGAGCTTGAAGTATTTCAGGAGGCTGTTGCACAGATATCGAGAGATTTGATAGTACTGCTAAGGAAACTGATGACATAGTGGTGTGGGGTCAGGCCAAATAAGAGTACAATGTGTAATTTACTGAACTGCTGAAGATCATGATACTGAACAAAAGTCAGATACACAGTTCGTTACCAAACTGAGCACATGGGACAGCCACATCTTAATGTCTGAAGGCTTCATACCAAACACTGAAAAAGTAAACATAAAAGTGCAAAACAATAACTGCTGCCCACATATAATATTTTTTTTCTCAAACTTTTTTATTTTCAAATACAGTTGAATAAATTCCACAGTATTTGTATATAACATCTTAACTGTGTACACTATTTACATCAGCCTGACACTATAACTGAGCTCAATATATACAACTACTTTATAGGTATAAC
This sequence comes from Protopterus annectens, assembly GCF_019279795.1. Classification (NCBI taxonomy): domain Eukaryota; kingdom Metazoa; phylum Chordata; order Ceratodontiformes; family Protopteridae; genus Protopterus; species Protopterus annectens. The sequence continues at coordinate 438,105,097 of NC_056737.1, read as the reverse complement.
AATCCAGTTATCAGAATGTATCTGTTCAGTTACTGTAAAGTGTCAATCAATGATAAGACTTTTTTTCCATGGAATGTTAATAAATGGCTTAGGATGAATCCTTAATTCTTTAATTTTAATTTCCAACAATGCTGTGGTCTTCAGTAAGCTGTAGAAGTCTTCCAAACTCTGTATTGTTTGTATTCCATCTTCTTGTTATACACTTCCTTGAGATTTCAAGTATTGTCCAAACTAGATACATATTTGACTCATTCAAATGAGGACATTCATACACATTTAATAATACTAGGGCTTTAGATAAGTTAAACGATTCATTAAATAAAGCTTGTAAAAAGTTTTTAATACCATTCCAAATTGGCTTAATTTTAACACAGTCGAAAACATTTGATTCAAATCTGCGTTGTGTATTTGCTCACACCTTCAACATATTCCCTTTGTGGAAGAAATAATTTTAGTAATTCTATCTGGAGTTAAGAATGCTCTGTGCAAGTATTTCCAATTAAAAACTTTCCAGTATTGTGTAAAGGATGTATGTTTTATTGATAGTAAAATATTTGATTTAATTTCTTCAGTTAGCTGTCATGAGTGTCCTTTTGTTATATAATTCCAATATGAGGATTTGGGTGTTGTTTTATAATTTATCAATATCTTGTAAAATTTCAAAATACTATTTCCCATGTCCTAATCATTATATATGATTTCATATAGGTATTTCGTAAGTTTAGGTATTTCTTTAAATGAATAATTACTAATTATTCTGCATAAATCTTGCAAATACATCAGAATGCTTTGCATAGTTAGCCAATCTTGTTGTGGGATTTTGTATGTTGTTTCTACTGTTTGCATATCCAGAACTTTTAGTTCTTTGATACATTGAAACCAACATACAAATCCTTTCTGTTCCCAGGAATTAATTATTTCTTTGTATATTTTATATGGATAGCTCTTTGTACCTGCGGCAGTGGTGCTGCGGTAGCATTGTCGCCTCACAGCAAGACATCCCATTCGATTCTCAGCTAGAGCATCTTCTGTGTGGAGGCATGCGTGAATAGGCGTGCCTTGGTTGAAAGTTGTGCGTTAGGGCTGGTAACTCGGCACGTAAAAATCCACTACCAAACATTAGCAGACCGGAGTTCCGCTGTGGCGACCCCTAACCAGGATAAGCCGAAAGACACAACAACAACAACAACATGTGGATAGCTCTTTGTAACTATAAATGTTGTTAAAAGATCAAACCAGATTTTTAAATCTACATTTGCATTAATAATGTTCCTAAATCAATCAGTGTAATAATTAATCATAAGAATTTTAGTGGGCTTAGTTATGTTATATTGCATACTAATACATAATATGTGCCATGGCAAATTGCTTTTATCTGTTATTTGAAATTTGTTTTGTAAATCACATTCATTTATTGATATTACAGTTAGTAATTATTTCCAATTTGCAGAATAATTTGGACTTATCCAATCTGAGACTGTTTTAGATATTGACGCTTTTATATATGTTTCTATATTAGGAAAGTTTAATCCTCCCTGTTTCCATGGTCTAATATGAAGTATTAAACCTATTCTGTTTCTTTTGGGAAACCATAAAAACTTTATTAGGCATGAGTTTATTTCTTTGAGTATATTCCTTTCTGGTAACAGTTGTATTGCCAAAGCTATATATAGAATCTTGGGCAGTAAAACCATTTTTATTAATTGTAGTCTATCTTCAAATGTTAATATTATTTTGTTCCACTTTTCCACAGAAATGTTAATTGTATTGATGATATTATTGTAGTTTTTTGAGACTAATTCATTATTATCCTTGTATAACTCAATTCCCAGATATTTTAAAGTAGATCCTTGTTTCCCTATAATGTGATTCCCATTTGCCTGCAATTATTTTTTTTAATTTAAAACTAAAAATTTTGATTTATTGAAATGGAGTCCTGAAGTCCTGTAAAATGTGCCAACTAAAATATCTAATTCTTCTAATGTCTCTTTTGTATCGGATAATGTTAATAATATGTCATCAGCAAAGAGCATTACTTTAGAATTGTATTGTTCATAAATATCTACTACTTTGATTTTGGTACTGTTACCTATTCAATCTGCCAATATTTCAATAGCCAAAGCAAATAGAATCGTTGACATGGGACATCCTTGTTTAGTACCCTGTTATATGTATAGATTCAGAGGTGAAAGGACCTAGCTTAACATACACTAAATTACTTGTATATATATTCTTTAGTAGATGAACAAAGGAAGGAGGAAATTCAAATAACACCAGAATTTTGAATAAATAGTCCCAATTTAGGGAATCAAAGTTTTTTTTCTATATCTAAGACAATTATGTTTCTTTATTTTCTTTATTAATATAATCTATAAGAGAAAATATCCTTTTAATATTGCCATGTGTGTGTGTATGACATATAAATCCAGTTTGATCATTATTTATTGTTTTGTATAGTGGTATTTTCATTCTCTTAGTTAATATTGTCATAGATATCTTATAGTCATTATTTAATAATGATATAGGTCTATATGAGGTACAGAGGTTTGGGGATTTGTTTTCCTTTAGGATTGGTGCGATTAAGGAATATCTCCAAGATGGTGGTATTAAAGCTTGTGACTGAATTTCTAATATAGTTTTATGGAAGAGGGATAGTATATTTGAAGGAAAAAGTGTATATACTTCCATAATTATGCCATCTATACCTGGGGCTTTACTATTCTTGCCCCCTTTTATTGTATCTGTAATTCTTTGTAGGATATGGGTGCTTGCAGATCTACTTTTAATTTTTCTGGTATTTTTTTATATTAGAACATTTCTCATTGAGATTTAATTGATCAATATGTATATTTTCTTTTTGGAAATGTTCCATATAGTGATTTCTATAGGCATCAAGAATGTCACCTATATCTGAGATATTTTCCCTTTCTTTTCATGGAAGATACTTTTAATGTTATTAGCTTTTGATTGTATTTTGATTCTTGTGGATAATTTATGTAGGTATTTGGGAAAAGTGGCCAAGGCATTAATTTTTAGTTTTTCTAAAGCTAAACTAGTTTTATGTGTTGGGATTTCATTGTATTTATTGTTTAATACTTCTGCTTTCTTTTTCATCTCCAAATGATTTTGATTTTTTTTCAGCTTTTACTGACAAAACTTTGGATTGTAGAGCTAATAATTCAGAATCCAATTCTTTGATTTTTTTATACCAAGTTAGGGTTTTACCATATATATGTAAGCTTTTAATGAGTCCCATATAATTATTTTCTTTATCTCTGTGGTGTAATTAATATCTAAGAAGAAATGTAATTCAGATAATAACCAGGGTTTGAACTCCTTAATTTTAGTTATATATATGCTGGAATTCTGGAGTTATTAAAGATTAATGGTTTGTACCCATTTGAAGTTTTAGTATCAATGAATTGTGGTCTGAAAAGGGACAGGGAGTGATTGAGAAATTAATTATTTTAGAGTGTAAGTCATGGGCAGCAAATATTTTATCTATTCTAGTTTGGGTACCAAATCTGTGATCTTGATGGGAAAACAACAAAGATTTATCATCTTTAAATTTGAAATTATCTACTAGATGAAATGATTCTACCCACTTTAAAGCTTTTGACACAGCAAATGTATGCAGCAGTCTTTTATTTGTAGTTTCAGAAATATCAAATATATAGTTAAAATCTCCTCCTAATATTACGTTGTCTTTATAAATACTGGAAATTAAATCCAAGTGTTTTTTTAACAGTTCCTGTTCCAATGCCTGGGGACCATTATAGATTGTCTAGGGTCCATATTCTGTTATTACATTTACGTATTACTAATACCATAAGGCCTTCTTTATCTCCATACTTATAAATTATTTCTGGGTTTAATCTCACTTGTTTTCCATAAAATTGTTATCATTTTTGTCTTTATCTTATAAGTGCATTGTGCCAATATCATATATTCCTTAGGATTCCATTTGTAATTGTCATTTGTTTTGAAATTAGTTTCTTGAAGGAAGACAGTTTGTGGTTTGTTCACTTTTAAATATTTCAGTAAATTTGATCTCTTGCTAGGATTGTTTAAGCCATTGGTATTTAAAGATAATAAAGTTAAATCCATCTTAGGTTATTTAGACTATGTATTTTTTGTTTTATTGTGACTATTAAACATTTTCCTCTGATAACTATAAAGTATATGTTTGAGCTTTTAAAGGAAATAATCAGTTTTATACTTTCAGTGTTCAGCAATAAAGTAATGTTTTGGTCAGGCATACTAAAAATGTTTTTGTGAAATAAATTTAAATTAGTAAATGTTAACAAAACTAAGATCCGCACTAGCCATGGAATGAAAATAATTTCTAATCTGATGGATAAACCTAAGTCCATCAGATTATCACTCATATCTTGACAAGCCAGAACATCTGAGCTCCATAAATTGAATCATATGGAGAATATTTATAATAGGAATAAGCCATATTTATATTATTTTGTACAGATTAGACAGAATTATAATTGAATATAAATGTCTACTTATTGTATAAGCAATTAATATTTACACAAAAGATAAATGACAAGCAATTCAATCATAGTAAAGTAGGATGTATCATATATAAAACCGCAGTAAAAGATTATAGCACACAAGTTATTTAACATATTCATCCTTACTGATGAAGTCTTTCAAAACTTATTACTTAATAGATGGTAATAATATTTATACCTAATGTTTATAATACAATGTATTTTACTGGCTATATCAGAAGTTATATTTCATTGTTTACCAGCATTTAAGTAATCACTTTGTTTGTTGCTAACTTAAAGCATCACGTTTGTTTTATGTAAACATTGATGAAAGTTAGTGCATTTTAATCATTGCATCCCTCTTCCTATTTCCTACACATAAGGAGTTTCATATCTGTCATTTCTTATTATAAAATGAGTGAAATGATAGGTTAAAAACAACAAATTCACTTATTGTGATTAATGATTACAAGTTCCCTTTCCATATTCATAAATTGCCATTTTATAGCATATACTGACATTTTTTTTAGATTTAAATGGCTACACTCTATTTTGTATAATCAGCAAAGGTTAAACTGAGTGATTATTGTCAATTTAATACTATTTTTTCAGAATGTGATTGTTACATTCTGTGACATTCCTAGTTCAGGCATCTATTGTTTCCCTTGAACAACCTTGTCAGTCTGATGTCATGTATACAACATTAGTTACCTTGGTAACAGCTTGAGTATTATGTATGGTCAAGATGGGTTACAAAACCACAATTCAAGTTAAAGCAATTATATGACTTGTTATGCACATTTACCTATATGAGAAAATCATCATGCTTCCCGTTGATGTTCAGTATAGTGTATGTCATTTATGACAAACTAAAACAGTAGTGTTGTTATACTCAAACCCATGTTATTAAACTGTCTATTGTCAATTTAATACTATTTCTTCAGAATATGATTGTTACATTCTATGACATTTCAAGTTCAGGCTTCTATTGTTTCTCTTAACTTTGTCAGTTTGATGCCATGTATAAAACATTTTACCTTGGTAACCGCTTCAGTATTATGTATGGTCAAGATGGGTTACAAAAACTACAATTCAAGTTAAACCAATTACATGACTTGTTATGCATATTTATTTGTATAAGAAAATCAACATGCTTCCCCTTGATGTTCAGTGTAGTGTATGTCATTTATGACAAGACAGTAGTGTTGTTATACACAAGCCCATGTTATTAAATCCTATCTTTAATATCTAAATTCAGCAGACTGCTTCATCTTATATGACGATTATATATTTTACATCTAGATTTACTAAAATCATACATTACATAACTATTGTCTGTGTTTATTTTTTATCAAGAATCAACTTGAGCTAAACGAAGTGTTGGGAGACCATCAATATGTGGTTTAAAACAGCCCTTTTATTATATATATTTTTTTTAAAAACCAAAAACGTCATTGCCGAGAATCATCTCAGAGGCTTCTCAGAGCCATTAAGCATTATTGTCACTGTCTCCATTACCATAGCAACCTGGGAGCATCTGTTTCTGTTACTGTATCTGTGTACTGCATACCAGAGGCTCACGATGCATTTGAAGCAAAGCTTCATTTCACTGCAACTTCAAGCCTAAATTCCTTCCCTTTCAGTGAGGCAGCAGCCAGGAAAAGAACAGAGAGCAAACAGATAAAAAAAAAAAAAGAAAGAAAAAAGACTCCCAACAAGATGCCACAACAAGAGACAACACACTCCTCCAGCCCCCCACTTCCCACTCAGCAGATGTACAAACAAACCATTCTCTGCCAAAATATCCTAAATCACAGTTCTATCCACCCCCTTCCCCTGGATCCAGGCTAAAACACCAAATGTCTCTTCCTAAAACACAAGCATCAGTAAACTTCCATCACAAGCCACAACCCACAGCTTCCCAGAGATGAAAACGGCAATGTATAACAGCTGCCAGACACAGCCGCAATCACATATGCCATGTCAGGCTTAATCAAGCAGCACTCAAAGCTATGATACCTGCCATAATTGATATTAATTATGTTTAGACAGAATAATAATGACATTTGTTCTAGCTGCCAGACACAGCTACATCCACGGACACCATATCAGGATTGATCAAACACCACTTGAAGTTATGATACCTGCCATAATTGATATTAACTACGTTTAGACAGAATAATAATGACATTTGTACTAGCTGCCAGACACAGCTGCAGCCACGCACACCATATCAGGATTGATCAACACTCATAGCTGTGATACCTGCCATAATTGATACTGACTATGTTTAGACAGAATAATGATGACATTTGTACTAAGAGCTTGCTACTATTATTCAACCAGGATATACATGACATTTCTAAATCATACTTTAACTGAAGAAGACATTAGTCTCCATGAAAAAACACTCTACTGTTACTGTTACTATATATGATGTTAATTTGTTACATCTGAGTCTGAACTCTGATGAATGGCACCTTTTGAATTAGTTAATTAATTACTTAAATTATTATAAGTAAAAACAATGAAAAATGAACAAGATAAGTATTCATTGAGTTCAAGTAGGGGAACAGAAACTTCTATGTTTATATTATATGTTGCTTTGTTTGGCTTATTTATAATGTAAATAGTAACCCATCTTGACCTACCTAAGTTTGTGAAGAATTACTGGATTCTTTGAACATTCTGAATAAATCATTACTGTTCTCAGTTGTTTAAGAAACCCTCATTTTTTAAAAATAAAAACAGATGACAAGTGAAATCATTACTGTTTCTCAGTTGTTTAAGAAACCCTCCTTTTTTTAATAAAAACAGATTACAAGTGATGTACCATATCAGTTGATACTTTGAGAGATGTAGTTGTAAGAGTTATTTTTTTGGGGATAGCTATCTTGGAATCATTTTTTGTTTCTTCTTTCTAGCATCAGTCCAAGGATTTGTTTCTTTTATTCTTTTAAAAGTAGGGGCCATCCATTCCATTTCTTCTGGGATAGACACTATGTTGTTGTTTTTGATGAATATAGTAGCTTCTTCTAAGTCATTAAAGGTTCTCATCTCATTGGCAAAAAGTATTTTCATCTTGGCTGGAAAGGCCAGCTGTGCTTTAATGTTGTTTTGTTTCAACAGTTTTATTATTGGGCAGACTTTTTTCCTTTGTTCTAGTATTCTGGAAGAATAATCATTGTCAAACCTTATCAGGCTTTGATTGTATTTTAAGGGTGATTTTCTCCAAGCAGATTTTAATATTAGTTCCTTGTCCAGAAATGAAAGAAATGTTCTAACTACGGATCTAGGTGGAATATTTGTTGAGTTAGAAGTAGGTTTCCTCAGTGCTCTATGCACCCTTTCAATCCCAAATGAAAGTCCCTCTTTCAAGTATAAAAACTCAGGAATCCAGGTTGTTAAGAAAGAAATAATATCTTCTCCTTCAGTGTTTTCAGGCAGACCACAGATCCTTATGTTGTTTCTCCTTTCCCTGTTTTCTAAGTCATCTATTTTGTTAAGCAGCCATGTATTCTGTTTAAGCAGAAATTCTTTTTGAAATTCTTCCACTTTGAGTCTCCCTTAAATGTCATTTTGAGAAGTCTCTATATTTGTTATTTTTGTATGGTGTTGCTGTAATAGTTTCTTAAGAGTATTAGTCTGTTTTTGAGAATTTAATTTGAGGTTTTCCAAGTCATTTTTAAAGCCATCCATCTTCAAAGATGGTTCCTGTAAGGTAGATGTCATTAATTGCAGTTCTTTTTTCAAAGCAGCATCTGGATGAGAATTCCTTGAGTTGTTCATATACAGTGACTCAATACATCTCAAGTTACTTGACAGGAACATTTTTGTATATCTCCACCAAAATTGATATTTATGTAGTTTAGTAGTTTATCTATAGCTTTCTGATGTTTTAAACTTGAAAATAATAACATTTTCCTATATTATACTAATTTATGGAGGTCTCAACATTCACTGCTCTCAGTTAGCCATCTAGGCTCCACCCACATACAATATTTTGATGAGAAGAAGTCAGATACCATTAAAAGTAGATGCCAGCCACAATGGAAGCACAGTCATAATTGTGTAAGAAAGTCAAAGAAGATCTGCTCACACCTACAAAAAATGAGCTACTATATAGAGTACATAGTTGGATAAGTTCAATTAATTTTCTGGGAAAACAGTGTTTGGAGAAATACATCACAATCCACTGCAGGATACATTCAAGATTTATTACACAAGACAAAACCAAGACTACAGATAATGTTGAGATTACAGTAAAATGACTTGAATATATATATATATATATATATATATATATATATATATGTATATATTTATATAAAACAAAAAATAAGGACACTGATATTTATGGATATACTAAGCTGTTCATATCTGCCATGACAATAATAGGGTTTGCTTAAACAGGAAATGGAAGTACATTGGGAAATTCCAAAGGTGTCTATAAGTTAAAGGATGCTTTAAGAGTTTCTGCTTAGCAGTGCACCCAAACAACTCAAGAGAGGTGAGAAGTAGTGTAGATGAGGGAACAAAGAATTGTCCAGAGCAGAAATTTGTTGCGAGGAAAGAAATACAGCCATACATTTCATTTAAAGAAGACACCAGCTGCATACAAAGTTAAAATTTTAAATCAGATAAAAAATAATATTGCTTAAATTTCTAAAAGAGAAGTACTGGCTACAATACATGAATTACAATTGGAAGTTGTGAAATGTAAGGACAGAGCTCATAATGTATTATACAGGCCATGAATATAAGGCTATTAAGCACAAACACAGCACAAGGTTTCTCATTGTTCAATTTGTGCTGCATGCTACAACAATAAACTTTTTAAGAAAACAGACGGATTTCTTATTCTGTTTTAGGAAGACAAAGGAGTGAAGCAGGAATAGACTTGTTTCATTTTTCTGACTGTCTGTGCTTAATCTTTGTAGATTATTCTTTGAAATCTCCTGAGGCTGTGAAGTTGACTGACAAGGGCAAGAAATGGTGTGAGTAATGCATTTAAAGAGATAACACAATCTTTTTATATGGCTACTCCAAATAACAGAAGCACAGACTGCAAGAGACGGCTTACAATCAAAATGTGGAATACGACTGCCACTTGTTTGAAATCGCAGCACTCAAGGTCCGCAATGCCGAACTGCAATATTATGCACCATAATAACGAATGTAGAGCTGCATTCATTATTATGGGTTTGGCATTGTGAATGTAGATCTCGATCCAGTGGGGAGTGGGGAATTTCCCATTTTCCTTACTGTAGTGCGATCTTGGAGCTGGTATATTTAAGTTGCAGGGGGTGTGGGGAGCACATTGACGCTAACACTGACGTTTGATTTGGACACCGGGGTTGTGAACGGGACTGTCACGGTGATGACTTCCGATGTTTTGAAGGGATCGGTGAGTATATTTTCGTAGGTTTGGTTCGGCATTGTGCATTAACGCACAATTGCCATTCCGAATTTTGATAGTAAACCCAATAGACTTTTATAGCAGTGGGAATTTCAGAATGTTACCTCTAGTCCTAACTACCAAGAGTAAAATGGTCAAGGGGCTAGTTTCAGCTACAAGAAAAGCACAAAGTATTAACAGCACCGTTAAAGAGACATATGCTTAGCTTTGCTAAAATGTCGGCATACACCCTTGCAAGGTTTAATTCTGCTGACAATTGAACTGTTAAATGTTTGTAGACTGGATTGTAAAACACCTACTTCTTCTTTGTCTTACTTAATGCAGCACAAAACCCCAAGTTGAGTAAAAGAGAGTGAAAGAAAATCAGTGTGTAAACAAAATTCTCTTTACTATAAAGAAGAGTCCAAAACATTTTATGATGTACAAATGTGACTTGCCTATATCAGCCCATACTATATATGCATCAGAAGTACAGACTGCACACTTTTGCAAATATTGTAAGTCATAAAAATACCTACCAAGGCATTTAATACTTGGAGAGCTGGTAGAACTAAAAATGTGTTTGAAATGTATTTACGGAGGAAGCTGCTATTTTAAAGTGCATATAAATGCTTTCTTACTGAATTAGCTCCTTGAAGTACAAAACAGGAAGGCAAGCAAAGTATTACATTATTTCTCTCTCTCTCTCTCTCTATATATATATATATATATATATTTATATTTATCAATAGAGTCTACCTTAATATAGAGAGGGAAGCCTTAACTTCTGAAAGACGGGATGCAATATATGTGTATAGCTTTTAGAGATGTCAGTTTTAGCCTGTGTCAAGGCTTGTAATGTATATTATGTGGTATGGTATCCTGTATCAGTTGCACAATCTACAGTAATTGCTGAAGAAGACAACCATATGCAGCCTTTGTCGCTTTACCTTGGTCCATCTGAAAATCACTTATTACAAATTCCAACATGATTGTCGATCTCACAATTTTTTATTCACTCACTGGAATTACACAAAACAGCTCTATTTCTGTGTGAGTGTCTGACAACAGTTTAGACATTTGTCTCTCAAATCTGTTTTCTACAGGATAGCTATTCTATGCATTTACAGCTCTCTTTGTGAAAGATGCATTCTGGCACATTATTACTTATGTCTTACCTACTTTCCATTTTGAAGTTGTGCCCACCGCCACCACCACCACCTTGTGCTCATGTAGAAGCTCGTCCATAGACAGAGAGATGCTGCTTTCTTGCACTTGTGTAATCTACTTGAAATACATAAATTATTTTGTCATATCCTCTGTGCCCCCCCCCCCCCATCATTTCTTTCAGGATATACATAATTCATTAATTTAATCTTGACATGAGTAGACACTTCACTGTTTTTGTTACTCTTTGAACAGCATCCATTTGTTTTGCTGGACTTTACTTTTGTGGGCACTCTAGAGCCACAATCAGTACTCCAGATGTAGTTTCACCAGTTGTACATGTAAAGCAATAACAAACATACCTTTCTCTACTGGTAATGCTTCTTCCTCTCTATCCTACAATTTTGTCAACTATTTTTTCCATGTGCATCCCAAACTTCCTCCTCCTAAGGTTTTCCAATTGTTTCTCACTGTGATTGTTCCACTACTAGGCAGGCCCAATACTTCCTTTTCCATGAAGAAGGCATTTTCAGCTGTTGGTCTTGCCGTATAGAGCTAGTTACAGCCTACTAGAAGGAACAGACAAAACCCTGAAAGATTATGTCAGTAACTTGTTGAAGCTCATGTACATCACACTAGAATGTATTGCTTTTGTCACCTTACTTTCTTATTTGTTCATTTTAATTGATGTGCTTAACAGTATGAGTGGCTGAGCATTTTATTCAAGTGTAATATGCTAGAGCAGTTTTTTATGTATTTTTAAACTAAGACTGTGTTCATACTATCAGTAGTCATGCCTGCTCAAGACTGTTTTTATGCTACTTGTCCAGGCTGTGACTAATAATGTTCCTCTGGGGACAGCTGTTTTATCTGGTTAACAAATTAATAAATAATTAAGCAAGTGAATTAATTGCATAACTTAAGATCATCTTATGTGACAAAGGTTTATTGACATTTTTATTGAATCCTCTATTGAAATGTTGGCAATCGAAATGCCAAGTGTCGAAAAGCTTAAAAAAAAAAAAAAACAGAAAACGCAGGAGAAGAATGAATCTCGAAAATCACTCTTCTCCTTAAAAATTATTTTTGCAGGGAGGGTAAGCAAAAATAATCCCCACACGTCAGATCTTATATATACAAACTCCAAGACTGCCTTACCTCAAAAAAGAGGGAATATTTCAAGAAATGGCATCTCAGACTTAGTATATGAAAGTCTGTTTTTCAACCACTCAATCTATATATTTCAAGACTTGCTCTAGTAGGTCCCGAAATTTCAAATTTTTACCTTTTTATTGTTGTTAGCAGCTCATAACTCCTATTGTGTGATCTTCCTATGAGTGCTTATTTTCCAGGTTTATCTTGCATTTCTCTGCACTGAATTTAATACACCATATATTTGACTATTCCTCTATGTTAGTAAAGGCCATTCACATAATTTCTTACATTACCATCTGTGCCAATACATCTTTGTGTCATCTTCAGAAAGGTATCCTTTTCCATCTAGTTCTTCTTCAGTATTATTTACACAGACACTGAAGAGGACAGGTAATAGAAATGGGCCCTGAGGTAAACCATTTCTAACTCCTTTTTCATAATGGATTCCAGTTATTAACCACATTCCCTTGGTGCTGTGGTTCTGCCAGTTTTCCATTCAGAACTCCACCCTAAGACCAACTGGAAGGCTACCCAACCTACATATTAATATTTTGTGTGCAACATAATGAAATTCCTTGCTAAAACCCTACTACTGTGTGAACCACCAGAGGTACAACTAAATTAACAGCTTGATTCAAATATCTAGGGATTCATAATGACTAACATGGATTTATCCACTCTTACCATCCAGGTTCAAAATCCTGGTGATTCAAACTAGTGAACAAAAGCTAATGCAAAATATAAGCACTACGAGAAAGTGTTCATTCCACTTCCATCCCCAAATCTACAGTACCTACCCCAATATCTCCCAGATGGAAAAAATTGCATTAAGTAATATGCTACTCCCCACACTCATGCTGCCCCAAATCTGTACACAGTTTCTTCTTTTTTCATAGGAAAAAAGGCATTTCTGCCAACATGCTCCTAGTTATCTTTACCTCCGTTGCTGTTCCTGTGATTCAGTAGATTGTGGATCTTGGTTATTTATGTGATAGCAGCCACTGATGGCTGGCACAGTACAAAATCAATCCACACAATTATCGCATTTAGAAATACACACATTTAATCTGGAGTGTGGTGAACTTGACATTTTGTCTGAACCCATCCACATTATTTATATTTTGGTACTGGATGAAACAATTCAGTTTCATGCTACAGTGTTAAAATGTAAGTAAACCATATCTTGAATGCTTCCTATACGTACTACTATAAAATATAATAAAATAACGTAAACAGCATGTTGTTTTGCCTTATTACAATATCAACCAATTTTACCAACTATCCTGGCAGTAACTGAGTATATACTTATATTTATGAGCAATAACACTTAACAGGGATACTCTTCAAAGCTTCAAAACATCTGACAGCATTAACCATACCCTTCCGTACCCACAGCAAAGCTGAATCTCCAATACTAGCTGTGGATGGTTCACAAATTTTTCAATATCAGGATGTTCTCAGTTTCAATTAACTCCAGTAGTACCTTACAACAGATGGCTAAAAGTGTACCCTCAAAGCAGAGTACTAGATCTATTCCTGTTGTCCATCTTTACAAATAAAACAGCATGCCCTACCACAACTATAGCCCACATTACTTGTGCATGGCACAGCAACTCTAGGAAAAGTAAGTAAAACGTATCAGAATGGGTAAAAGCACCAACACAGCAAAAATATATGAATATAAAATCAGTTGACACAACCAAAGTATAAAACACAAATAACCAATAAAAGGCACCCAAAGAGTGCCAAAACCACAGAAACCAAAATAAAAAAATAAAAATGTCACCACTGTGAGTACACCCGCCAAACCTTTTATTTGAACAAAACACTAAGCGCTTTCACCCTCTTAGAATAGGGCTTCATCAGAGTAAAACCATGTTGCAAAACCAGCCCTTTTATATCTAAAAATCAAGATGGTTAATTGATTCCATTAAAGAGCCAACTCCAGCAAAAAAACACCATCACTTCTCCCCAACACTCATATTCTTGTAAAAACAATGTAAAATTCATCTACTTTCTATTAAAATCATACATAAAAATATTGAATGTATAGAATATAAAAGATGATGTTAAATTGTGCATTTAAATGATTTATAACACACTATGATACATAAAAATCATACACAGGAATGTTACGTATAAATATACAAATGTGTAACCAATGCTTAATTTGGTCTCAAGCACCTAATTAATAATAAGGTGATATAACATGGTTGCCTTCAGTTTCAACATATACTGCAAAGAACAGTTCTCATTAAATCCTGGTGGTGATAAAGCATCTAGTCTCAACTGGCATTCAGTTTCTAATATCTCTAACTTAGTTTTGATGTCCCCAATCATTTCTGAAGGGATAATTCTGTCAATAACAAATAATATAAATTTGTTAAAATTAACAAAAAACGTACTGTGAGTATAGAGGGCATTCTCAATCTTTTTCTTTCTAATGTCCCTCACATGCTCAGTTATCCTCTCCCTTAACTTTCTTGTGGTCTTACCAACATAGAAAGTTGGACATGAAATACAAGTTGCAATATATACCTCCATTTTGGTGTTACAATTACAGTGTCCTGGACAGGAAATACTGCAATTATAACCTTCTACTGTTACATTAAGACCTGAATTTATATATTTACAAGTCCTACACATATTACATTTAGACACAATAGACCTATAACAACCACTGTTTGTATTTTTGTTTTTCTCCAGACTCTTTGTCAAATGTAACCCCCTACTAAGGGAAACTTTGGGTTTTTCTCCCAAAATCCATTTCATATCTTGATCAAATACAGTTTCCCAGCAATTGTTGTCTGATGCTCTCAATTTTGGTGTATCAGGATTATAGGAAAGTCCCAAACATTTCTCAAAGTGTGTCTGACTCTCTGAACTTATAACAGCCCCTTCTTTAACTAACAGGATGGGGGGGTGAATCTTTCCCCATGCTTCTTTATAACTTCATTTCTAATTTTAATTAATAATTTAATAGGGAACCCTCATTCTTTGAACATTCCTATTAAAATATACAGTTCTTGTTCGAACCTTCTGTTATCACTAATCAACCTTGAAATCCTCACCATTTGTCCTTTGATGACGCTCTTCTTTTGGTGCAGGGGGTGACAACTTTTAAAATGTAATAAGGAATTAGAATAAGTATTTTTTCTGAAAATACTAGATCCTATTTTGCTTCTATCATTTTCTTTGTACAATAAAATGCCTAAAAATCTATTTCTTGGGTACCAATGTTATGTGTAAATCTTGGGAAAGATGTGGTAGCATTTAAATATTTAATAAATTCACCCATCTTTTCAGTAGTACCTTTCCATAACAATAAAATGCCATCCAAAAACCTTAACCATGTAATTATATTCTCCATGAAAGGTGAAGGAAACAATTTTTTTCTCCCATTCTGATAACACCAAATTTGCGTAACCAGATAAAAACAAAAAGTACTTTTATGCCACCAGGCAATGCCATGGTAAATTTATTTGAAAAATCATGAGAAAAAGAGATGCGTAAGATTTTAAAGAATAGTCAACGTGGTGATGATAATTTGTCAACAGAAGAAAGACAATGTTTAACATTTTTAAGTGAGTCAACTACAGGATTATGAAGATAAGGGAGGGAACGTGGTGATTATGAATCAGGTAGATTATGTGAGCAAGGTTTATGGTTTGTTGAATGATGCTGCTACATACAAGAGAGCATCTATTAACAAAATCAGAAGAGCTTATGCCAAGATAGATTGGTTTTTATATGACATACTAACTCAAGGGGTCATTGATTATGAAGAACATGTTTTTTTTATCAGTGAAGTCACCTGTCATTCCTTCTATCTTTGGAATTCCCAAAATCCACAAAGATATTAATAACATCCCCTCAGGCCAATTGTAGCTGCCTCTCTTTCAAAAACTGAACCTATTGCAGCCTTTATTGATTTTCACTGTAAGAAAAGCAGTTAGCAGTAATGCACATATTCTCAGAGATTCTTGGCACTGTTTAGAAACCCTTAGGGATTTGACCATCAACGAACATTAAATTTTTGTTACTGCTGACTTTGTTAATTTATTCACAGTGATCCCATATGATGAGGGTATTGAACTTTTTGGTGACGCTTTAATGAATGTGAATGGTATAAACAATTGTTGTGTCTTTCGGCTTTTCCCGGTTAGGGGTCGCCACAGCGGAACTCCGGTCCACTAATGCTTGGCAGTAGATTTTTACGTGCCGGGTTGCCAGCCCTGACGCACAACCTTCAATGAAGGTACGCCAATTCATGCATGTCTCCACACAGAAGATGCTCTAGTGGAGAATCGAACGGGACAACATCTTTCTGTGAGGCGACAATGCTACCGCAGCACCACCACTGCAGTTACAGTATAAACAATGCTAAAAGAAATTTACTTGTGGAACTTATGGTCATAGTCCTGCACAACAATTTTTTATATTTTGAGTATTATCGACAGATTTCAGGAGTAGCTATGGGCATAAAATGCGTCCCAATTAACACAAATTTGGTGTTACCAGAATGGGAGTTTCCTTCACCTTTGATGGAGAATATAATTACATGGTTAAGGTTTTTGGATGACATTTTATTGTTATGGAAAGGTACTACTGAAGAGATGGGTGATTTTATTAACCATTTGAATGCTACCACACCTTTCCTGAGATTTACACATCCAATTGGTACCCAAGAGATATATTTTTTAGACATTTTATTGTACAAGGAAAACAATAGAAACAAAATAGGACCTAGCATTTTCAGAAAAAAATACTTATTCTAATTCCTTATTACATTTTAAAAGTTGTCACCCCCTGCACCAAAAGAAGAGCATCATCAAAGGACAGATGGTGAGGATTAAAAGGTTGGTTAGTGATAACAGAAGGTTCGAACAAGAACTGTATATTTTAATAGGCATGTTCAAAGAATGAGGGTTCCCTATGAAATTATTAATTAAAATTAGAAATGAAGTTATAAAGAAGCGTGAGGAAAGATTCACCCCCGTCCTGCTGTTATTAGTTCAAAGAGTCAGACACACTTTGAGAAAAGTTTGGTACTTCTCTGTAATCCTGATGCAACAAAATTGGGAGCAGCAGTCAGCATTTGCTGAAAAACTGTATTTGATCAAGATATGAAAAGGATTTTGAAAGAAAAACCCAAAGTTTCCCTTAGTAGGGGGTTACATTTGAGAAAAACAAAAATACAAACAGTGGTTGTTATAGGTCTACTATGTCTAAATGTAATATGTGTAGGACATGTAAATATATAAATTCAGGTCCTTGTGTAACAGTAGAAGGTTATAATCATAGTATTTCCTGTCCAGGACACTGTAATTGTAACACCAAACTGGTGGTATATATATTGCAACTTGTACTTCAGGTCCAGCTTTCTGTGTTGGTAAGATCACAAGAAAGTTAAAGGAGAGTATAACTGAACATCTGAGGGACATTAGAAACAAAAATATTTAGAATGCCCCCTATACTCACAGTGCATTTTGTGTTAATTTTAACACATTTATTTTCTTTGTTATTGACAGAATTATCCCTTCAGAAAGGGTTGGGGACATCAAAACTAAGTTAGAGACATTAGACACTGAATGGCAGTTGACACTAGATGCTTTATCACCACCAAGAATTAATGACAACTGTTCTTTGCAGTGTATAGTGAAACTAAAGGCAACCAAATAGCACCTTATTATGAATTAGCTGCTTGAGAACATATTAAGCATTGGTTACACATTTGTATCTCTATATGTAACATTTCTATGTACGATTTTTACATATCTTAGTGTGTTATAAGTAATTTAAACACACAGTTTAACATCATGTTTTATATTTTACACATTCAATATTTATATGTATGATTTTAATAGAAAGTAGATGAATTTTACATTACTTTTACAATAATATGAGTGCTGGGGAGAAGTCATGATGTTTTTTGCTGGAGCTGGCACTTTAATGGAATCAACTAACCATCATGAGAGTGTTTATGTGAGGATCACATGATTTTTAGATATAAAAGGGCTGGTTTTGCAACATGGTTTTACTCTGATAAAGACCTATTCTAAGAGGGTGAAAGCGCTTAGTGTTTTGTTCAAATAAAAGGTTCAGCGAGTGTACTCACAGTGGTGGCGTTTTTATTTTATTATTTTGGTTTTAGAAGTATAAAACAGACTTTAATAAACAGTAAGCACTTTCATGCCAGATAGATGTTTCATCAGACCATTTTAAGCAACAGTAAAAGCAATTAAATACTTAATGATTCAAAGCATGTCATTTAAGAACAGGTTTTAAAGGTATAATCTCATTTAAACCTGAACTTCTATCTGCCTGTAACTTCAAAATCTATTTCAGCTCAGTACATTCAGTTTTGTTAAATACATCACCCCCTCAAATTTATACCCAGTAGTTGTATATAAAAAAAAAAAAAAGAAAAACAATTATCCACTGTACATGTATGTTTAAGTAATGGATTAGAAGTTTTTCTTTATGTCATGCAAATGTTCCAAAATACATTCTTTAAGGAAATGGCTGTTTTTTCCAACACAGAAACAAGAGCAGCAGCTGCTTGTCCATCTCACATGACTTACAAGGAAGGTGGCCTATTTTGATGGTTGAGGGCAAATTAAAGAATAAGATAGGTAATTGACCTAGGTTTTTGTTTAAGAACTCTTTGTCTTTGAAACATCAACTGATTTATAACCATCTTTCTTTATCACGTATTTCATCAGATAGGGTTGGCACCTTACCCTGTAGATCATGTAATGCATGTAAATATATTCTATCCACATCTAATTTTGTACATCCTGACACAAGCAAGTTATACAGTTTTAATTTCTATGCGGATCGTAGTAGTACAGATTTAGTATACTTGGCCCAATGCACATGCTGCTCTTGTTTTTTATGCTGGAAATCACATGCTTTGAATCATTAAGTATTTAATTGCTTTTACTGTTGTTTGAAATGATCTGGTGAAGTGCCTATCTGGTATGAAAATGCCTGCCATTTATTAAAGTCTGTTTTATACTTTGGTCATGTCAGCTGATTTTATATTCGTATAACTCTAAGAAATAAACCGTAGTAAAAGCAACCTACAGAAATGTCTTACATATTCTTCACTAATGCAATGAACGCGCACGCGTACACACATAACATGCATGCTGTTTTTCATATGTCAAATGTTAAAATTAACAGGAAAGCCAATTCTTAAAACAATAGAGAAGTGTAAATGGCTATAATACAATTTAATTACTTGGGGATATGGCTGGACCTCATTTATTCTTCAAAAGGAATACAAAGTGATACTCAAAATAAATCAAAAAGTTAAGTGTCTCCTACAAGTGCAGTACACTCCAGATTAAAAAAAAAGCTGAAACCTGTGCAAACTAGAGTTAAACAGATATGCAAATTCATCACTGTACATCCATTCAACCAACAAATGGACTACCAGCACATTAATGCAACCAAAGTGTTCATACATAACTTACAGTACCATGATCACTGTTCCTCATAAGCACAGATACTAAATGTTTCTTCTTCATGACACAACTTCTCTGTTCCCTAGCTACCAGTGGCACAATACTTTCCAAACCATACAGAAATCTCACAAAAGCAAACGGGTTATTCAAAAAACTGACTTAAAACATGTAACAAGCTATCAAATAACCTTACAAACAAAACTGACACTAGATCATTTAAAACTAGTCTACTTAAGTATGTCACAACAAAAATCATACATAAATGTCATATTCATCTAATCTCAACATTAATCAGGTATTACCTAAACTTCCTCAACTTATCTCAGAAAAAGGATTACATAAATCCAGTCAGAAATCTGAAAATAATATAGTGCTAGCTTCCATAAGCCACTATAACAAGTTAAAGAACGGTATCTAAGAAATAACAGAAATGAAAGTTATGTACTTACTTAACATAACAATATGTATGACCAGGTCCAGCTTCCACTACCCAACAGGACGCAATGCTTGTAAGACTTAGCCAGCCACCTAAAACTTTGGACTACAGAAACTCCTCCCACTTATCCACAGCCCTGTGTGCAGAAGGACCTCTTTTCAGATCTCTGTAGGCCCTTGTAAAGGCTGAGTAGACTTGAAGAAATCCCCATGAAGAACTAGAGCTCTTTGAAAGAGCTTATGACTCAGTAGAAGACGACAGGGGAAGGACTGCGTATCATAGAAGAAAACGGACCTGGTCCTGCACATGTAGTATTATGACAAGCACATTCAGGTATTTATTAATTTACTGCATTTGTTACCAGGATAGTCTGACTGGGCAAACAGATGCCTCTTTTCAGTGAAGGCTCCTGTGAGAAAAGCTCTCCAGTAGTTATAAGTTAGACAGAGATAACATACAGGTATTTAAAACAATATGTTACAGAAACATATAAACACACCAATAATATAGTAAAGTATATAGAGTAGCTAAAATTATTTATAAGACTGATGTTTATATATACAATATGCAGTATATTTTCCAAGACATATAAGGCGTTATAGCACTTACAGCTGACAAGGACAGTTGGGTAGGGGCTGATAAGGGGGGAGGATCGAGTAGAGAAAACGACATGAATGAGTTTGACTAAAAAGTTTAAGTGTAGGTAGGTACTGGCAGAGTTGGGGCATGTATTCACCTGTGAACCTATAATACCTTTGCGGATATTAAAGGACGTAGCCAGGAGTGGAGCATGAACATAGCCATGTATCAGATAGATATTGCTTTAGCTATTTTTTTTCTTATGTGATAATTTTCATATGAGCTAAAACTAGTTCACTTTCACTAACAATGATCAGGTGGTGCCTAATAAAGGATATGTTTAAAGGTAGTACTCAAAGGTCAAGCTGAGGAGTAGGATGAGATATCTGAGGGTTGGCATAAGGGTTAAGGTGTTTGCATCACAGGCACAAAGAAAAGGGTTTGATTCTCACCTTTGAAAGAAAAACTGTCTACAGGATTGGGAGGTTGGCATAATGGTTAAGGTGTCTACCTTACAAATACAAGCTGCAGGGTTTCATTCTCATTGAATTTGGGGCTAAGCTTAAAATGACCAATAAAGGGCAGTTAGCCGAGTATAAATCTATGAATGAGAAATGTTTTAAAATGTTATAGGGAGACATAAGTAGTCCTCTGATTATTATTATTATTATTATTATTATTAGAACTATGACAGGAATAGATCTGTATAGGGTTGATGTCCCCAAGTACTATAGATCAAAAGTAAATTCCAGTCCAAGATCCGGTCCACACTAGACAAGCTGTGTGAGACTTGGGCACTGTCCACCTCACAAGGAAACTAGTATCCTTGTAGAGGTAGAGATCAGAACCAAAAACGATAAACAAATCCTTTGTATTGTTGGGTCACTAAATAATAGATAAGCTGAAATGGCTACTTAGGCCACACTTTGTAGACCAATGGTAAAATTCAATTGTTAGATAAGGTACATAAGGAAACTATAGGACATTCTAAGGAGAGAGGAGGAGGAAAATCATATAGCAGAATCTCCAATGTTATACTAAAATACTGTCTACTATGCAGGGACAACAAAATGCAAGCCTAGTCTAAGCCTCCACAGTTAAAGGAATATAAGGTAAATCTCACAAAGCTCTTCATTGTAGTTAAAAGTAATATGTGAGGTGAAGACCAAAGGTGTAGATTAGTCACTTCCAGGGGTGCAAACCAAAGATGTAGCTTAGTCACTTCCAGAGAGGAAGACCAAAGATGTAGCTTAGTCACTTCCAGAGGTGAAGACAAAGGTGTAGATTAATCACTTCCAGAGGTGAAGACCAAAGGTATAGCTTCATCACTTCCAGAGGTGAAGACCATAGGTGTAGATTAGTCACCTCCAGAGGTGAAGACCAAAGGTGTAGATCAGTCACCTCCAGAGGTGAGGACCAAAGGTATAGATTAGTCACCTCCAGAGGTAAAGGCCAAAGGTGTAGATTAGTCACTTCCAGAGGTGAAGACCAAAGATGTTGATTAGTCACTTCCAATGCATATTGAGCGAAGTGCTAGAAAGCAGTAAATAAGAAATGAATAATAAAAAAAAGGCCTAGAAAATGATGCAGAGAAATTCAAGGATTGGCAGAAGGGCTGTATAGTCAGGTGCAACACTGATGACCTGACTATTGCACCAGGAGTGGAGAAGGGTAGTAAGTCCATAAAAAGGTGTCTTTACTAAATAAATAAATAAATAAATAAATAAATAAATAAAAAAGGAAAGGTAAGAGAAAAACTATATCCTAAAGGGATTAAGTGAGAAATAACAGTCCAGAAAGATACAGTAACCTGCAAAAAATCCATCTTTGCAGGGACTGGCTTATCTAGAAGAAATATGAAATTGAAAAGAAAGGGATACTATAGCTGAAAGGAGATATCCAAGGACTGGAGTACATACCATCTATATGCCCAGGAATGGAAGGGAGGGAAGGTATAGTCCAGTTGGTCTGCAGGAATCTCAACTAAGCATATGATAGTAAGGGATATGAAGGATACCATGGGGCAGAAAATCCAAGCATTTAACCACCACTTAGTTTTATTAACGTAGATGATGGAGATCTTAGTCTTATACTCTATGACCATTCATTGGCTTTGTCTATCCTGGAGTAGAGCATAACAAATTTGTACATCTTTGTAAATTTCTTAAGGACCTCTTCTAAGGGGAAATGGGTAGATTTAGAAATAAAGTTGGCCTCTGTGTTGCAGGAATGAGGATGACATTTACAAGATGGTACCAAGTGCGAGAGATGTATCTGCACCAAGAATCTTGAATCCATGCTCTCTCACACTCGAAACAGTAACACTGAAAAAGTTGTCAACCCACCCACCACTACTCATGCACATAGTACCACTACCCATACGCACAGTACACATCAAACACAAAAATCAGCATATGCGGAGGTTCTCTCAAAAAATGTACCAAAACACCAGAGACCACCAAAACACAAGAATACTACAACTAACACAGTTTCCACAGCACCCAGGACACATAGTAACACCAGTGTCTCACCTACCAAGCCCATAAGGCGTAACACTTAAAAAACAAATTCTTGTCATTGGAGACTCCATAGTGAGACACACAGATGTCCCACTCACCAGGCTGGACAAGGGGAAAGTCACGGTCAGCTGTCTGTCTGGTGCCAGGATTTGTCAGATCATGCATACACTCAGGTCTTCTCAGCAACAAGTACCATTATGGCGCTGTCATTATTCATGCTGGAGTGAACGACCTGAGATGTACCTCACTGGACTATATGAAGAAAGATGTGATTGAGCTCTCTGAGTATGTGTCCTAGGCAGGTATTTCCCTAGCCTTGAGCAGCATACAGCCTTCACCTAGAATGATGCCACAATATAAACAAAAAATTATTGATTTCAATAACTGGCTTAGTTTTTGGTGTCATTCAAAAGGGATACACTTCCTGTCAGACTGGGAAGCCATGGCTGACAAACCTTACTGGTTTACCAGAGAAAGTCTGCACCTGGCACCACTAGTCTTTGGCTGCTGGCAAAGGCTCTTGCCTCTCCCACAGTGCCTTTTTTAGGCAAGGTCTCAAAAACAAACTTACTGACATAAAATTTGCCAATCATAACAAACTAAGGGTCATGCTGCTAAACAGTAGGAACTTAAACCAAAAACTGCACACCTGGAAGCACTTCTATCACGGGAAGACGGAGACGTCTGTGCAGTCACAGAAACCTGGTTCAAGGCCTCAAAAAGTACCCCGGCCTTGCAAGACTACAATGCCTTCCACACCTTCAAACCGTAAAGCAAATGTGTGAGAACCAAAGGAGGCAGAATTTCTATCTATATAAGAGAGAAATTCATCCCCACATCTAGTTAGACTGCACAATTCCATAGACTTACTCCAAGTTCAGGTTACGGTGGGTAAGACCACCATTCAAGTCATAGCCAGTTATAGACCCCCCCTCCAATGGTTCATGACATGCATGAAGCCTACCTGACCAAACTGGAGACAATTCAAATATTACCGAACACTCTGGTTATGGGGGATTTCAATTACCCCACCATCAGCTGGGAAACCTATGCTAGCCCTGACTCGATGAGCAAAAGTTCCTTGACTTTGTTAACTCAAATGCCCTGAAACAAATTGTTCATCCCCCAAGAAGAGGAACAGACATACTAGATCTGGTCCTCACAAACATGTCAAGCAGATGCACTGTCGCAATTATCGGACACTCATTAGTTAAATCTAACCACAAATCAGTCACCTTTCAGCTGGCACTAACACCAGAACTCACAAAGGGAGAAATCAGACTAAAAAACTTCACTAAGGCAAACTGTACCCTCTTGGTGAAGGTATAAATGTATTCCAATCTCCACCCCCATCTGGAAATGGTAATTCCATGGAAGCTTACACTAAAGCCCTGTACAATCACTTGCATAAGTGTGCAGACTCAGCTGTACCAGACAGAATCAAAGCCAGAGCCCCAAGTAAAAACAAGCTGCCGTAGTGGACATCCAGCATCAACAAACTTTACAATAAATGCAAAAAGTTGCTGTCCAAGAAAACAAAGCCGAGGCCCCCAACAAAGGAAAAGCAACCTCCTCAGCCTCAACAGGCAAATATGACAACTTGTCAAATCCTCTAAGGCTCCTCTCAGAAAAATTTAGCAAGCAGAGCCAAGGATAAACTTAAGGCCTCTTACAGCTACGTACTAGCCTAAAAGGTAGGATACAAGCATGTGCAGAACTAGTGACTAACAGTATCACACACAGTGACTCCACAAAGATAGCAAACCTGCTAGCAGATAGGTTTTGCAAAAATTTCACTACTTTCTT
Organism: Protopterus annectens; assembly: GCF_019279795.1. Classification (NCBI taxonomy): domain Eukaryota; kingdom Metazoa; phylum Chordata; order Ceratodontiformes; family Protopteridae; genus Protopterus; species Protopterus annectens. Next base: position 438,080,060 of record NC_056737.1, on the reverse strand, counting down.
ATCCCCTCCAAACTAATCATAAACCTTCCACCAAGCCCCCCTACCCACCCTACATAACTGAAGAGCAGGTCATCAAAGCCTTGTCCAAGGCAGAAAAAAAACAGCCTCTATGGGACCAGACAGCCTCCCAGGCTGTCTTCTAAACAGGCAAGCAACATGAACTAGCATCACCATTAAGTACCCTTTTCAATCATAGCCTAACTACAGGCTTTGTTCCTGTGGAATGAAGAACAGCAACAGTTATTCCCCTCCACAAAGGTGGCCTAGCAACAGACCTGGGAAATTACAGACCCATAAGCCTGACCAGTCTCCTCTATAAAGCCATGGAACGTATCATTGTGGACCTCATAAATAAAGACATAGGCAACCACCAAACCCTGGATCCAACCCAACTCAGCTTCGTCAAGGGCAGATCCTGCCTGTTAAATCTGGTGGATTTCCAACTGGCTCACAAACCGGACGCACAAACTCCACATCAATCTGCAAACCTGTCCCCAGCGGGGTGCTACAGAGGTCAATGCTGGGCCCCCTACTGTTTGGTATATGCTTCTCAGAAATTCAGGTCAAAACTAAGGGGTTGTGGCTGACCAAGTCTGTGGATGACTGCAAACTGGGTGCAGTTACTGACTCTCCAAATGAAGTCAGTATACTCTAGGAGGGTCTCATGCAGACCAACGACTGGTGTCTTAATCGGGTTCCTATTACGTTGTCAAATTCCTGAAACTTCGAAGCTGAGAACATCAAACTCAGATGTTCAAAGTTCCAGGAATTCGAACATAAAAAAATAATAATAAAAACCCTAACAGGACAAGCCCCCTTGCACCACCAACATGGGGGGCTGTGCCGCCACCGCCCCCTGCTCTTGAAATATACCAACTCCGAGATCACAATACAGTGTGGAAAGGGAAGATTTCCCTTTACTGCACTGTAGTGCGATCTCGGAATTGGTATATTTAAAGAGCGGGGAAGGTGGGGGTGCAGGGGGGCTTGCCCCCCTGCTTGCAATAGTTTATTTTGTTTCTTTTCTTTTTTTTTTTTAACATTATCGAAGTTCTGCAACTTCGAACATAACATTTCGACGTTATGGTGTTCGAAGTTTTAGAACTTTGATAAGGTAATAGGAACCTGTCTTAATCACCAGTCTCAAACTGAATACAAAGAAATGTATCATCATTCCCTTCAGCACAAACAATGTCCCTTCACACTATCAAATCAACAGCAATAATCTAAGTACCCCCAAAGTGGTAAGGGGTCTGGGATCACAAGTTAACTGTGACCTTAACTTTGACCACCATGTGTCTACTGTAGTAAGGAAGGCTTTCTATGCAGTACACTTGATTAGTAAAGGTATCTATTCAAGATGAAAGGAGGTTATAACCCCTCTACACTCGGCACTAATCTGGCCCATAATTGAGTATAATGTCCCATTCGGTATGTACTGTACAAAGCATCTGCAGCAATTGGAGAGACCTCAGAGGTTTCTAACCAAGAAGATCAAGAGACTCCAGCATGTGCCTCACACAGACCGACTAAAGTCCCTGTCCCTACACTCTGTATCATATAGACTTCTTAGGGCAGGACTTATACCTGGCTTACAGAGCAATCTCAGAACCAAACCTATTGAACTTGCTCCATATCCGTAAATCAAACGGGACTAGAGATACCCGTTCCAGGGACCTAAATATGGCCTGCGACTTAAATAGGACATGCTGGAGGGACAACGTTGTCTCCCAGTGACTGCCACGTCTTTGGAATAGGCTACCACTTTATGTGAAACACAGCACCTCTATGACACTGTTCAAGAAGAACCTGGACAAGGAGATGGGGCACAGTAAATTCTTACCAGGGATAGCCCCCACAAACCTCCTGAACATGGGTAGTCATTACTAAGTTCAATCTTGGGTACTAACTAGCATTTCTATGGTAGTACATTGGGATCAACGGCTAGGCTTGAAATGACCTCCGGATCAACAGCCTAGTAATCTCCTATGATCCTAAGTACAATGCAGATGATCATATATATGAACTGCATGTGATCAAAACTGGCAATTTTAGAACCACATAAATAAATAGATAATATGGATCCATCTTTCTCCTGAGCAAAGTGGTGGGTATTATGGAAGGGCTTTTAAGAAGGTCTCACCTCTAGTATAACGAGGAAGATATGGATCATATATGAAGACATAGTGTTACAGCTATCCATGTAGCTAAACAGCTGCATAATCTTAAGCCTGCATTATCACCATACAGATAAATCTAAAGAAGGATGAAAATGCTTGTTTGCCTTCATACAACACTAACAGCTAATCATGTCCTAAATTAAGTATGCAAAATAGCCCAAAGATTTAGGATTTTTGATTGTGTTTGCATAGGTATTTCTATACCCCAAGAAGACTTTAAATAATTTTTCCTTCAGTAGACAGCAAATGTTGGAGGTGTGACAGAGAAGAAAAAGGTAAATGGGAACATGTTTTTGGGAGTGTAATGAGTTTCCCTACAGAGTACTCTGTCAGAAATATTGGGAGAGCACATGGCTGTTAACTAAGGAAATGATTCTTTTGATTTGGGACACAGGATCTGTCTAGATATAGTACGGCCTTATTAAGTTAAATTCTATTGACTTCCAAATAAAATATATATTAGAAAATGGAAATTAAAATGTAAACAACTGTATTTGAAGTACTGAATATTGTAAAAGAGAGAAACTAGCTGGAGGAGTGAGGTTTAAAGGAAGGCAGGGATTAAGCAATTTACATAATGTTGGACTGATGATAGTTACAACAAAAAGATGTGATATATAGTATATGTAAATGGAGAAAATGTTAATATGATTTGCTTTCTATTTGGCAAAAACAAGTGCCCACAAATTACCACATAGGTGGTAATCCATTAAGTACAGAAGAAGTAATTAGGGACCTGGGGACCCAAGTTGATAGCAATCTCTCATTTGACAACCACGTGGCCAAAGTGGTTAGAAAAACATTTTATATAGCCCACCTAATCATGAAGGGATTCACATCTAGATCAGGGGAGGTCATCGTGCCTCTTTACTCATCCCTCATCAGGCCCATAATTGAGTACAATGCCCCTTTTGGGATGTACCTTACCAGACACCTGCAGCAACTGGAAAGACCCCAAAAGTACCTCACCAAGAGGATCAAAGGGCTCAAACAGACGCCATATGCTGCCTGGTTAAAGAAACTCCAGCTCTACTCAGTGGCATACCGCCTGCTCAGAGGCGATCTGTGCCTGACGTATAAAGCCATGTCCAACCCGGAATTAATGGACATGCTGCACCTCAGAAAATCCAAATCCCATCGAGCTACGTGCTCGAGAGACTTGAACCTCAGCACTGAAATAAATAGGACATGCTGGAGGGACAGATTCATAACCCAGAGGCTCCCTTCACTCTGGAATAAAATCTCAGTCCAGGTTAGGTAGAGTCCCTCATTGACTCTCTTCACGAGGAATCTTGATGAGTGGATGGGAGATTATAGGTTTACCCCGGGTATCACTTCTGTGTCACTGTTAGACAGAGGCACAGTATACTAACCTCGAAAAAGGGCATAGCAAAATTAATTTAAAATGGGTGGGGAAAGCCAAACACACTCTGGCTAGGCTTATAAATGCCCTATGGCAGACAGCCTAGTACGAACCTATGAACATATGTGTGCTTATGTCTAAGTGATAATTTAATACAAAGTGTTTAAAAATACCTCTAGAAGACTCAACTACCAAACTATGTGTACTTTCCTTTATTAATGCTTTTATGTTTGGGCTTCTTATTAAATATGTTAAATCATTTAAAATGTTTAAATCACTTAAGATGTTTGGAGTTTTATGTTCAATATATAACACTTTTATTAATTTTTTTACTAGTGATGAAGTCTTAAGATTAAAAAAAAATACACCAGTTGCAATCAACCGATGAGAAAACAAAAGAAATGACAACTGCAGACATTCTGTTATTTCAGGTGAAAATACAATCCTGGGAAAATTACAACAAATGAATGGAAGTTTTTTTTTAATTTCTTGTGATATTACAAATGAAGACAGCAAAGGAGATACACATACATTTTTGTGTTAGCAGAAAATAAACATTTCATGAACAGACTTCTGAATCCTTTTAAACCCAATGAAAAACATCTATGTAAAACTGCAAAACTCATTAAAGAGTGCAAGATAAAACTTAGTACCATAAAGGATATACATTTCACAATCATATTACAATATTTACTAAGTCAGTACAGGAGTACATGAGTGGGCTGAGAAAAATGAGCCTAAGACAATAATCGTGGAGAGATACAGCAGACAATGACATACAGGACTATGCGTGGAACAAATAAAAACTGGCTCTATTTGGACCACTATGGCCCAACTGGAACCTGGTCCCTCAAGGGGCCCTGCACAAGGCCAAAGAAAGGGTTAATTATGCCTTATGTGGTCCACATAGTTGCCTGAAAGATACTACATCAAAACTGAAGACATTTTCCTTCCAGTAGTCTTGCTCTCATGGTTGTTACAAGTCTTGTTAGTGGAGCAGCCATTTCCCATCATGCACTGCACTAGTATTATCATTGTCTGCAATTTCATGCATTTTGTGTGGCTCACATTCTTAGATGTTCATGCTCCAGCAGTGGTCAGCTGCCGTTGATGAATGCTCAATAGCATTTTTAACCCCAAACTGTTTTGATAAACATCTGGTTAGTGGAGCACTCCAGTTATTATCTACTAATGAATACAATTACAATTATATTATAATTTATAATGGATGGAAGAACATTTTTATACCTTACAAATAGAATTATTTATTTATTTAAAATGTGATAACCAGTAAGAGCACTGGCCATTTTCAAGTGCAGCATTGCAGAACTACAAAAAGAAACAATAAATTTATGATTTAAATTTTAAAATGAATAAATCGTAATTAGAGCAAAGCAGGAGGGAGGTGTAAGTCAGGGACATCATATTGATAAATGAAAACATTTACAAGTAGGTGCAGTCAGTAAAATGAATAAGAAGGGTGCTTTTACATTGTCATAACATGTTTTTGTTGAAAAATTAATGGGGTGAACCTACCTGATGAAGCACCATGCAGGCATAGGAGTCTTAAGTACAAACAGTATCCTGACACTCATTTGCTAAGGCCAGCCTTGAATACACAGAATGTTCCTATTGGGAGGTAACCTGACATTTGACAATTCATTAAATGTTGCTTTAACAGTGGAAATAGCAGCTAAAATGCACACAAGCTAAACAGTAAGGTGTGGAATGACACAGTATCTAGTGTGGTAGCAGCAGTGTGGAATGTGATCAAACTAAAGCCTTTTACAGATATATCAGTAAACAGCATACATCTTCTCTGTGTAAATTTAAGCAAGAAAACCCAGTTTGCCTGTGAAGGGACTGGGCAGCTGCCTACAATGCTCATGACTGGGTTTGACTAGCAACATGGGTGATCTGGAGAGCTGGCTGGGGATAGGTTTAAAGGCTGACAACCAGATTACCTACACCAGGAAAGGGTTTTTTGTATTTGTTTTTGCAGCACTGTGGTACTGTTTCTTGGAAGCTGGAGAGCAGCATTAGTGTCAGACAAGTACATGTGCACACACAGAGGAAAGCAAATGTCAGTAAGTCATGGGTCTAGAAAGTATAGTACAAATAAAGATCCTGGGGGTTAGAAGTGGATGCCTCAATCTCCTCTTCTGGCCACTGAAGACGGTTGACTACACCATCAGCTGCACCCCCAGGTTAGTGGTCTTGGTCTATGAAAAACTCAAAACAAGCCAGCACAGAGGTTAGGGCAAGCAGAAACCTTCTTTTATTGTGGCATATTTAAACAAAATAGCTGCAAACCGGTTTTGGCCTAAACAATGGCCTTCATCAGTGCAAAAAGAAAAAAAGTTTGACATGGCAGTCAATTATCAGTGGAGCTGCAAGAAGGAGAGGCACCACCTATCTGCAGACAGTCATCCTGCTGAGGTGGCCAATTAGAAGTGGACTCAAATCTCCCATGAAAAGCATGCCACTGTCAAAATTAACTTTCATATTTTCAGCCTGGAATTCATGAAATATCATTTTAAAAAATGAATTGGAAGGCTTGAAAGGTAGACTCAAAATTGATGCATCTCTAAAGTACTCAAGTTTTATATTCTAGTGTCATAAATGCACATATATTTACAAATAAAAACATACATATGTTGCAGATCAAAGTTGCATTTTGGACCAACCACAATACAATTCTTCATGAAATACCATTACAGAGCAGCCCATGAACTGGTATATAAAAGAGCTTCAAAAATTGTATAGATGTACCAGCTATCTCAGCAGAAAAGCTATAATTAGGCTCTGCTATCAATTCTTCACCCCTAAATTTAGTGACTAGTGACCCTAAGTGTCACACTCCACTCCTTCTTTAGCCCCAGAGTCTCAAATCTATACTTCTCTCCTTGGAAGGTCATCCACCATTCCTCAGAACAAGAAATAGTCGTATACAGCAATCCTGAATACTTCTAAATTATTTCACAGCACACTGTGTTGCGGTAGCATTTTCTTTTTCTTGAAACAGTCTCCCATGAAATTACAGACGTACAGTCTCCAGAAACGGATAGAACACACAAGGTATTACAAAGAACTGTTACAACAAAAACACCAATTAAACTGTGAACACTTCACTCCTAGCAAAAAGGCTTTCTCCCCCTGCACCCCAACATAGACCTCCCTACTACTGCTATGCTTTTCTAATATCCTGAACTTACCAGTCATGGGGTTCCCTGTAACCCTAGTCTGGTTTAAACAGAGGGCTGCAGGATTCCAGTCCTCAGCTCTGAAAAACTGCCCTACAGTACTACAGTGTTGGCTTCACACCAGAAGCGTAGCTGCTTCCAAAATGGTTGGCTGCATATGTCAGTGACCAACATGATGACCAGCACAAAGCTGCCATATCAAGATATCAGACTACTTCTTACATCCGTTTTCAGCTTTGATTGACTCAATTATAACAAGGCTCTCAAGTTACCCATCAAAACAAGCAGTTAGGTAAAGGCAAATTATAGCTGCTTAAAGTGTAGCCTAGTTACCTTGCAGCTAAATATTTTTTTTACACAGTGTTATCAGCAAAGTGCAACTACATAAATACATTAAATATTTTAATAAACCAAACCATGCACTTCTTTGAGCTCTATAAAAGCAATTTCACAGTTTAATCACATTTTGAGATATGAAAACTGCATGCAAATTCTAAATACTGCCCATAAAGTGGACATCTTCACAAGAGCTAAACTTTAGTTTTTCTGATTGCTACTCAGCAGAGCTAGGCCGCGGTGGTGCAGCAGTTAGTGTTGCCACCTCACAGCAAGAGGCTCTCTGCTTCGATGTTCGGCTGGGGTGCCTTCTGTGCGGAGTCTGCATGTCCTCCCTGTGGTCGCGTGGGTTTTCTCCGGGTGCTCTGGTTTCCTCCCACATCCCAAAGACATGCTGTAGGTGGACTGGACACTCCAAACTGGCCCTTGGTGTGAGTGCGTGCCTTCTGTGGAAGGTTGGGCGCCAGGCTGGCAACTCGACACCGTAAAACTCCACTGTCAATCATGAGCAGACAGATGATCCACTGTGGTGACCCCTAACCAGGAAAAGCCGAAAGAAGAAGAAGAGCTAGTAACCTGAAAAACTGACTTGCCTTTCACATTTTTCTAATGGACTAATGATGCGCTCATTTGGGTATTACTTTTAAGTGCACAACACTACAGGACTAGTAAAAAGAAATCTTCTCTCAGTTTCTTTTTTTTAGATCAAATCCTTTTTTGACATAATAAGAGTACATCAGCTCAGTTAAAAAAAAGTCTGTTTTAGTTTAACCTCCCTAATCACCAATTAAGTTATAAGGTCAGTTCTACTACAAACGCCATTAGAGTCAAGAGTGCTACACATCTCTCCAGCACACATATTTACATTAATTACACTACCCCTTTAGTGATGGTAAACCATCTAGCCAGGGTCAGGCTGCACAAGCCTGCACTGCTGTACCAAATAACTCTTCAGAATACACAATTTCTAGGGGCTGCTGTTCAGCTGCCTAGAGTGAACAATCATTAAAATGGGTAGCATTACATTATCTGAAACTCTGCCTGGCTTCCCCTTGCTGGCACTTGGTAGCTATACCTGACCCCAGCTCCCCCCTGACTTCTTTTATTCATCACATCCATCCCCCCACGCATCTATATTACAAGATCGAATGCTTAGGTGATCGAACACATAAACATCAAACTTTCAGTATCGAACCCAAAAACATCAAACGGCGCAGGAAAACACGTCGGTCGGCCACGGAAAAAAATAATAACTTTAGACCCAAACTAAGTGGGGGACTTTGCCCCCCCTCCCCAAATATACAACTCCGAGATCGCTCTAGAGTACACAAAATGGCAAAATCTGGTGAATGGTAAAGGGAAATCTTTCCCTGCGTTAAATCGTCCGTTCGCTGTTTTTTGCTTTCAATATTACAAGTTCGATGTTTAGGTGTTCAATCACCTAATCATTCGATTTTGTAATATAGACCCCCCCACTACTCTGCCATCCAGGTTATCCCCACCTTTATCTTCCTCCCTATTTTTTCTTCTCTAGCGCCACTGTCTTCTTGCTCTTCTCATCCCCCGTCTACATGCATGTATCATTTTTCCCTGCTCCTACGCTAATGTGTGCTAACGATAACCCTGTCACTATCACCTTATCCTACAAAAACCTTTTCCATAACATTACCACTACACATACCTCTCAACCTCTTAGGGCAGGAAATCTGGACAAAGTCATAAATAATGGGGGAACAAAAGACCAAAAATAGGGACAATTTTTCAATATTGCTCTTACAAACTTAGAAAGTTGATAGAATAACAGGTTTTGCATTTGCATGATTTTTTTGAGGATTAGGAGGTATGAATTTCAAATGCATATTATTATTTTCCGACTTCAATCCTCAATGATTTGCCAGTGATTTGTCAGAAAACTACAATTTTATTGCGAAACAGACCAAAAATATGATGCAGAAATCGGTCACATGAGAGATATGCCACTACACAAGACACTCAGACACATACCCTACATATCACCGCACATGCACGACACTAAATATATCCCATACCTTAACCCTTATTCTAACCCTAACCTGCAAACACTCTTGCACCCTCCAAACCCATCACAAAAAACATCAATAACACACTACACTAAATCCATGCTCTACCTTGTCCTTACTCTAAACCCTAACCTGTAGCATGCTTGCACATACTTGCCCACTCCTTAATGATGAAAGTTTCAGCATATACAAAACTTTTGATATTACACACAAAAACAAACTGTTCTACCACAATTCAACTTCTGCCCTACAGCACAGACAATATTCAAACATAACTCCACTCAAGCACATCCACATTTAACAAAACTGAGAGCAATATCATGCTTAAAGATGCACACACCATAAAACCTATCATGCTGCCATTTGACAAATCCTACTTTTGCTGTGTCTCATGCAACAAAATTTCCATTCAAACTTACGATATTCGACTAAACATTACAGATCCATTTGAGACTTATCAGAGTAAAAAGCAATGGTGAATGGAGTGAAGAGTCTAAGGAAGGATTTGGAAAGATGACAAGGTGATGGCAGTTGAGGTTCATTTGCAAAATAATGCATGTGGGCAACAGTAGCCCTAGTGAGAAGTAGAATTATCTGCAACAGACTAAAAAAAAGATCTGATGGGGGTATTAATCACACTTCAGACCAGCAGGAAGTGAGAGGTCAGCTGCAGCAGCAAACACAACGCTGGAGTGTATTCTGAGACAGTGAGAAGAGTCCAGAAATAGAGGTAAAGCCTGCTGTAAGGAAGTACACAAACTATATAGGTCCACAGAGGCACGCTACAACAGTCAGATTCTGTCATTCTAAACATATGACCCTGGAGGCATGTTTTGGAAGAATGTGCCATGTGGTTCAAGCATTCCAAAAATTACATATGTCCAGGAAACCATGACCAGAAATATGAGTCTTAAGGGTCAGATAGAGCACATCTCACACAAAACCATGAATGCTGTGAAAAGTAGGTTGCTAGGTAGCAGTTCTGAGACTTGCTGAAGTGCAAACAGTTTTCAAATAATTATTTTCTATACACTGGTAAACTTAACAGTGAAAACACTGTAATAATTACATACAAAGTATAGGTCAAATATGGGTTTACTGATAACAGTCAATGTATTACATTCTTGGAAAAGAAGATTTTTTTCTACTGTTTCATGTATTCAACTAATTCTGGTCACTGCAAAATGTAATTTATGTATTTAAGCTATCAGTGCAGTCAAATGGCATTTTTTTCCTTTTTCAAAGATAGTTACATCTCATTATTTATCTTAACAGCACAGTTCATTTATTTGCTCCAATATTAACTCAGCAGCTAAATAAACTTGGCCAAGAAAAAAAAACAGCAACAAGAAAAAGAAATTAATTTGAGGCACATGGATAAGGTATAATGTTTCATTATTTTTTAACTTTTTAGCCATTCTACAAACTGCACTTTTTAATCCTTGGTACTAGGGCTCTTTCAAATGCATTAAGCTTGTCCCTTTGAAACTTGCTTCCTATATTGTCCAACTCATCCATGACTACAAACAGCAAAACTGTAAAATTTTTAATATCAAGACACTGAATCTTCAGTATATTTTTAAATAATATTAGCTGTAAATAGCAACCCAACCTATCCTGCAGGCCTCCATACCCTAAAATTGTTTTAGATAAACTAGTTGTATTGGTCTGCAATGTCATGATGGGTTCCTTACCCTGTCCATAATGTTCAGTAAAAGCCTGTGGCAATGAAATCCTTTTGCCTGCTAAATTCTGATTGGCTGCTTATATCACCATCATTATGAGTGGCATGACTTTATGGCTGTAAGCTGTTTTCTTTCTCTATGACATAAAATGTAATGGATAACATCATACATGGCACACAGTTGTCTTCCCTACTTATCCAGCCTATTTACATCAATGATAACACAGCACTCAGTGTAGCTGTCCGACAGTAATCATACAAAACTGTTACCCACTGATTCGTTGTAGACATCTTGGTCCTTGGCATTTTTCTTCCATTTCTCCTTTCCCCTAGCCATTCACTGTAACTGTTTTCTCTGCTACCCCCTGTCATTACTCTTTACCCTCTAGCCTGCTCTCTACCCACCATGGAATGATCTTACATACTTTAACATTATTTTGTAAAAGTCATCATTTCTGGTCAAACAGGATAATATCACACATCAAAACATTGCCACAGCTTTGTCCCCCACACCCTAATCACTGTTTATACTAACTCATATTTAGGAATAAGGGAGAAATTTCGTTATCACCTCTGTTCATAAACAGTATAGCCATAAGATGTGATTACACTGGATTTGATACACTTGTCTGAGATGTCATGTTTTGAAGTTAGAGACTGGATCACTGTCTATGCTCTCTGTTCTTTACCTCGCAGCCTACGTATGCCATTTACTTTGCATCCTATTAATCATTAGAAGCCAGAGGACAGCTCCCTATATCCAAGTTTTGCTTGCCTAAAACACACACTTCTAGTACCGTATATGTTCAGTTATCAGAATATTATATTAAAAGCAAACTGTGTGCTACAAGGAAGTTAGAACTGCACCCAAAGATGCCTCACCTGATTGTGCTTCTGCTTTCTCATCCCTGTGTAAGGCTTTTGGTGCTATGTGTACCGTTTTAGGGAAAACTGAACCCCAGGGAAATAATAAATTATACCTTGATTTGTGTGCATCAAAGGAAGACCATTCATGAACCACTGTACGCATGAAGTGACACCTGGTTGTGAGCCCAGGATAAGAACCAACTGAACTCCTCAACACATGTTTAGTTTTTACCATAAGTAGTCTTGAATCCTGTATACTAGACTTTACTTCCAGGTGTGATCAGACTTGCTTATCACATTTTATATTCCGCAACAGTTTGATTTATCTATTTTTTTTCTTTCTTTTTAAGACAGCCAAAACATAGACACTGGTTATTGTTGCATCTGCAATATTTCCTTGTTTCATAAGGACCTAGATAGAGTGCCTTATAGGTATATACTAAGCTAGATGACCACCAGGGCCTGGTTCCCTATAGAAATATCAGCACTTGAAATGCCGGGTGCCAACAAGCCAAAAAAAAGGCTGTAAACCCAGAGAAGACTGAATCTCAAAAATCACTCTTCTCCTTTAAACATCTTTTTGTGGGAGTGGGGGTCTGCACCCCCACACTCCCAAGCATATATACACCAACTCTGAGATTACCATACCTCACACAAAAGGGAATATTCTGAGAAATGGCATTTCAGAGACTTAGTACATACAAGTCAAATATTTTGGCCATTCAGTGTCCGCATTTCGGGACTCCCTCTAGAGGGTCCCAATACTTCAAATAGTTACCCCAGGGCCATTTTAAGCCTAGCCATGCAATCCAACCCAATTGTGCCCTATGCATCATGGGTATTTATTAGGAGGGAGTATGTTAGTTAGGAAGTTCCTGGAGGTATATGGGGTGAGAATTAATTATCAGTTTCTAGAGTGTTTGCTGTAAACAACATTATAGGGTTTCTCTCTCCTCCCTATATATCACATTCTCCTCAGCTACCATCAGACACAAACATAAAACTACAATATTCTAGCAAGGCAAAAATCAAAGTATAATCAGCACCTCTCCACAGCCAGGATATCAGTTTGCTATTCCAGCACTGAACATTCTAGTTATCTGTTGATGTCATTTGATCTTGAACTGTACGTACACTTGCTTGTTCTGGCACTAAATGTTTCACATCTATGCTGATATTACTTAACGTTACTGTCTGATATATCTGTGTGTTTCCTCTAAGAATGATCACTAGATAGGCATCGTGATCTGAAACAAATGCCCAAATTAACCCAGTCAAAAAAAAACATGCTCCAGAGACCTCAACCTCATTACCACAATCAACCGAATGTGCTGGAGGGACAGGTTCATAACCCAGAGACTGCCCATGCTATGGAATAGACTTCCCATACATGTCAAACAGAGCACCTCACTGGCCCTCTTCAAGAGAAATATTGATGAGTGGATGGGAAATAGAAAATTCACCCCGGGGATAACTCCAGTGGTTCTACTGGACAGAGGCATTGGGAACTAAGGTCAGGTGACACATTGCCACGGTAATCCTATGGGCTAGGCTTGCAAAGGCTCCAGGGCCATTAGCTTAGTACACACCTATGAACCTATAGATAATTTTAAATACAAAATCTTGCTTTATATCTCACAGAATGCCCACAGAACACAGAGAATTGGTAGTGAGTTACAGGACACCAGTGTCTGATGTAACTTTGTTGAGATCATACACATTTATTTCCTGACTTGGAAACATGATAGCCAGCCACTGAAGGGGTTGTCACCATTTATGTATGTATGTATTTATGTATGAATTTATTTATTTATTTTATTGCCTGCAAGTTTAGCATACAAACATACAGCACAGAAATTTAAAATACAATTGTACTTTACCAATCAAAGCCTCCATCTCAGTGACCTCAACCAGTAAATAACTTTCTCAGTTAAGGTAGGTAATGCAAAAATGAATAACTGCAATTACAAATTATATTTTTTTCTTATTTCCCTAACTAAAGTTAATAATACACCACAAAATGCTCACTCTGTTGCTAGCAGTTAGTCTCCCAGTCGGTAGTCTCTTGTAGCCTTTTTGTTTTCCAGGTATTCTTACTTAACACATCGTCCACAGCTATAGTTCAATAGCTTTGCAAGCCAGGAACTGCCAGTGAAATGCATTTGTTCTTCACTGTTTAATATTGCAGATGCAGTTATTTGCTGCACACCCCAGATTCTTCATTACCATTTTCCCTCACTGGACTTCTGCCTCTCCCTCCTTCAGCTCTCTTGTCATGGTCTCAGTGTTCCTCCCTTGTATCATTCTCAAGTGTTGGATAACCTCCCTTCGTTCAACTCAGTTATACCCTGCACCCTAACTACCAGCCATATCAGGACAAACTGATCAGTGAATCATTGCCTCTAAAGAAATCAACCATTCTCCTCTGAAATACGATCAGGCCTCATAACATTCCACAACTAATGCTGGCATTTTAACTATGTCTCCAGTAAACAACGGCAGCATAGTTCACTCTACTTGTCTAACATTACCATGGCTGTTGTGTTGTTCTCTAGTGGGCAGAGCTGATTATTTGCATTTAAGCAGATGCCTTCTGGGTAATGTGACCACACTTACCCCTTCAATGTACATATGTCAGGGCCTACTCTTTTTTTCTATTTACTCCTAAACGCATCACTTTCCAACTGTTACTAACAAAGTGTACTGCTGCACTTACATATCTTTGTATGACAAGTAATTCCATTTGTGTTTACACTCCTGATGTTAAACCTGCAAGATTATGGTATATTTTTTATGGTTTTGTGTCACTGTCTACTGTATTTCTTTAAGAACACACCCACAAAATGATGTAAGTGTAGCTACTGGCAATAATTTAAAAACATAAAAAAAAAGGAAGCCAATCTGGTGGTCCTCTGCCATAAACAAACTCTACAACAGAAGAAAGAAACTATCGCAAAAAAGAATAAAATCCCATGACTGGAGGAACGCCCTGGTCAACCTCAGTAAGAAGCTGAGATCCCTCATAAAATCCTCCAAAGCTAGTTACGAAAACAAAATTGCCACTGACTCTAAAGATAACCACAAAGCATTCTATAGCTATGTCAAGAATCTCAATGGCAACACTCAGATCTGCTCTGAGTTACAGCACAATGGCACTAAATATACAGAACCAACTGATATTGCCAACATCCTGGCAGATAGGTTCAGTGCTAACTTTACCCCCCTCTCACCCTCTAGAGGGCCCATCTCTATACCGGAAGAATGCAAAGTTCCTGTAATCACGGCTGCACAGGTAAAAAACACACTCTCCAAAGCCAAGAACACAGCATCCATGGGACCTGACAATATCCCAGGCTGTGTTCTACATGAACTACAGAATGAACTGGCACTTTACCTAAGTACCATGTTCAGTCATAGCCTCACCTCAGGCTTTGTGCCCACTGAATGGCGCACCGCGACGGTTATCCCACTCCACAAAGGGGGAGCCATGACAGACCCCGGGAACTACCGCCCCATTAGTCTGACGAGCCTGGTCTGCAAGGCCATGGAACGTATCATCATGGAACTCATAAACAAAGACATTGGTACTCTCCAAACTCTGGACCCTACCCAGTTCGGATTTGTAAAAGGCAGATTATGTCTCCTAAACCTGACTGACTTCTTTGAAGCAGTCACCAAAGCCATAGATGAGGGTAAGGTGGTTCACACAGCTTATCTAGATCTCGCCAAGGCTTTCGACCCCATCCCCCACTCTGGAATTATAGATAAGCTCACTAAACTAGGTATAAATCCCTATGTCACAAGATGGGTTGCCAACTGGCTCACGGACAGAACCCACACTGTGAAAGTAGCAGAGTCCAAATCCGACTTCAGACCAGTGACAGGTGGAGTACCACAGGGTTCAGTTCTGGGTCCTCTCCTGTTTGGTATCTACTTCTCTGAAGTACAGGCTAACACAGAAGGTCTTTGGCTAACAAAGTTTGCAGATGACTGCAAACTAGAAGCCATAATTGAAACTCCTAACGATGTGGACATACTACAAAAGGGTCTCACTGAGACAGATGCCTGGTGTCAAAGCCATGGCCTGAAGCTCAATGCCAAAAAGTGTATCGTCATCCCCTTTGGTAAAAACTCTGTACCCATGAACTACCACATAGCTGGTAGTCTACTTAACGCCGAAAATGTGATGAGACCTTGGGACACAGGTGGACAGTAGTCTCTCCTTTGATAATCACATCGACACAGTGGTCAGGAAATCCTTCTATGTGGCTCACCTCATCACAAAGGGTTTCTCATCCAGAAAAAAAGAGGTCATTGTTCCCCTCTACTCATCACTCATTAGACCCATTATAGAGTACAATGCTCCTTTTGGTATGTACCTCACAAGACATCTACAACAACTGGAAAGGCCGCAGAAATACCTCACAAAGAGGATTACTGGCTTCAAACAGATGCTCTACACAGACTGTCTCAAAAAACTCCAGCTTTACTCCGTTGCATATTGCCTACTCAGAGGCGATCTCTGCCTAACATGCAAAGCTATGTCAAACCCAGAGCTGTTGGACATGCTCCACTTAAAGAAATGCCAATCGCTCCAAGCTACATGCTCTAGGGACCTAAACCTTATCACCACAATAAACAAAACATGCTGGAGGGATAGATTCCTGTCCCAGAGACTTCCCATACTCTGGAACAGACTACCTATCTATGTCAAACCGAGCTCCTCATTAGCACTCTTCAATTAAAATCTTGATGATTGAATGGGAGATAGGAAATTCACCCCAGGGATCACTTCTGTGGCTCTGCTCGACAGGGGCACAGGAAAATAATTTTCTTGGGTGGCGAAAGCCAGGGTACATTTTTGGCTAGGCTTATATAGGCCCTAGGGCCAATAGCCTAGTACCCTCCTATCAAGGGAGCCCGCAGGATTTTTTGCAGGGGGGTGCAAACCCAAGCCCTGCCCATGCAGCCCCACCCCCTCTGCTGCCCCCACCCACTCAGCCCCACCCCCACCCCCACCTACGCAGCCATTCCAGTGTCCCATTACTTGGCTATTTCTCCCCATTTGTCATAGATACTGTTCAAATCTCTCAGTGTGCATACTGTTGTATGCTTTACTTCTACAATGATTACAGATATTTGGATTTCATTTACAACTTTTATTCTAAATTTTATAGCACAAACGCTGATAAACATTTACTAAACCTAAACAAAGCAATAGTTTTACAATGAAAAGAGACTTAGCATTAAAACTTCTCTACCTTTGAAACCCACATTCACTGAAACAACATTGAAACCCGCATTCAAAGAAAATGCATCTGGCCAGTGGCAGGGTAAGTTTACCTTTGGGCTGTTTTCAAATCATAGGCTCCTTGCACACATTTTTAGAACCATGGAAAAGTTATTTGATTTACCTTCCTGACTGTATTAATTATACTATATATCTGCAAAAGTTTTGCAGCTATAAGTAAGTGGAAATGGCTAAAATGGGAAATAAAACCTGCGACAGAGTGGCTTCAAAAATTGTATTGGTTATGTACTAGGCATTTTTTATGTTACAGAAAGTTAACAAAATATGAAGCAGAATGAGGAAAAACACATATGAAAAAAAGTATAACAAAAGAATGTAAACCCTGGGACAAACGCTGTCACATAGAAAATTACCAGTAATAAGTGAAAAGAAGACATGGGCTGTAATGGTCAATAGGAAACAATGGAATGAGATTTTTTGTTTTTTTAAGAGAGTAAAAGGCTTTTGGAAGAATAGAGAAAAAGTTGCAAGTGTCAAGAATGAGCAATATAAATGAGGCAATGAAAATGTATGTGAAATACAATGAAATGAATATCTGTCTCCTTTTTTTGTATCCATTATATAATCCATGTACGGCAAATTACATTTCTTTTTTTTTTTCAAAAAATGTTCTTCCTCTTTAGTCTTCTCCTGTGTAGCACCCTAACTTAGACTGCACTTTCATTGCAATGTGACGGTGCTGAGTTATGTATGGTTTATGTGGAAAGGCACACATGAAGCAATAAGAAGTGTGAAAATAATGAATTATTAAAAGAGATTTTTGACATCTGTGGATGGATGGGAAAGAAAGAACAAATAAATACAATTAATTTCAAAACACTGTCTTGGTCTCATAATTTTGTTATGTTTTTCCTTCTTTATCTTTTTTTTCTTTGTGAGAAAAATAACACTAAATTCCTGGATGGCTGAGCGGAGGCAATAATTCCAATGCTGTTAACAGGATTACAAAGTTTTATTCCACCAAAACACACAACGTTTAACACAAGCGCTTTCACTCGGTTCCTACCAAGCTTTGTCAAGTACAATGAAAGCTGCATAAATGGCAGTTTATATACATTTACATAATTGAATCTAATTCATTATATAAGCAAATGATTTCTTAAAGTTGTACTGCTTAGGATTTAAATAAAAATAGTTATTTAAAAATATGAGGATTGTTTTGTACATCATATCATAGTAAACTAAAGTGTTATTTTACTTAAAATTGACATGAAGATTTTCATTTTTTAAAAGCATAATTTGTTACAATACATCTGAATCAATGCAAGGTATTGAAATTGTGCTTTTTAGTTGCAATCATCCTGCAGATAGATGGGAAAAGGAAAGAAAGGGAAACAGGAGGGGGGGGGGGCAGAGGGAATGGAAAAAAGAGAATAAAGGGATAAAATAGATAAAATTGATAATCTTTACATTTTTCTGTGTATATAGCAGCAGAACATAAATGAATGTTACAATAATTATGTTAAAAACGAACCTTAGTAGCAGCAAAGCTTATATAAATGTACAATAAATATATTAAAAATATGTTAAAAAAGGGGGTTCTTTCTAAGAACTACTCTAAAATGTTTTGGAGTTGATTTTGAAAAATAAGCTAATAATTGGTTAATTCTCCCTGAACTAGGTGTTAAAGTCTGGCTCTCCTTAATCTTAGAATTGAGCTTATGCTTAAAGTGTCATTTAATCCAGGAATTTTATTTGCATCTAATCTTAGTTGCCATGTTAGTTCTTTGGATTCCAAAATAGATTCCCAGTCACCACCTCTTTCATTTTGTAGCACTTGTTCAAGAATTATGAACTTGATATTATAATTTGGACATGTTAGTGAGTGCTTGTAGAAGGCTTTATTTTCTTTCTTTTTCTCTATGTCATAGGAGTGTTCATATAATCTTTTTCTCAGCTCTCTCTCCGTCTTTCCAATATAGAAACTGTTGCACGTAGTGCATAGTCCTAAATATACCACTCCCTTAGTGTTGCAGGTATAATGTCCCTGTGATTTGATGTCAAAGTTCCTTGCCTTCAGAAACAAGTGGGAGTCATGGATTATCATGTGACATTGTTTACAAGCCCCGCATTTATATGTTCCTTTTTTGGCTCCATGTCTGTTGGCCTGTAGGTGTTGTCTTCTCTCGAATATTTCTTTGAGGCTGGGACCTTTCTTTCTAATAAATTGTGGTTTATTTTCCAATATCGAGTTAAAGTCGTCGTGTATTTTGAGAACCGGCCAATGTTTTAGTATAGACTGTTCAATCCCAATGTTGTCATTGGAAAACGTGTATGCAAAACCACGACTTTTTTCTGTAATACTTTTACTCGCTTCATTTTGCCTTGAATTTATGCATCCAACACCTAGCAGGGGTTTGTAAGAACTGTCTCTTAACTTAGTCACTTCTTGTGTGAGGGTAGTTAGTAGGTCTAGTGGATATCCACGCTGCAAAAACATATTGTGTAGTTTTCTAATTTCATCCTCAAAATCTTCTTTCTTGCTGCACATTCTACTGGCCCTGATTAATTGTCCTTTAACAATCCCTTTCTTTTGATGAAAGGGTGTTGACTGGTAAAGTGTAGCAACGAGTTCGAAAAGTTGTCTTCCGAAAAATTCTAGAGTGAACCTGTTTTGTATTATGGTCTTTGTAAATGGAGACATCCAAGTAATTTAAGTTTGTTTCACTTACATTATGGGTGAAACACAGAAAACTAGTTGTGGAATTAATGTAGTTTAAAAACAAATCCAGTTCGTTTTTAGTTCCTTGCCATAAAATACAGATGTCATCTAAAAACCTGCGGTAGAACATAATATATTTTGCCAATTCTTGCTGAAAGATGTATTTACTTTCCCACATATGGAGCACAGCATTGGCGTAAATTGTGGCACAGGGTGTTCCCATAGCTACCCCTCTTTTTTGCTTGAAAATTTCGCCATTGAAGAATATGAAGTTATTTTCCAGTATTGTTGCCATGAATTTTACTAATAGATTTTTAAAAGTGTTACTAAGATTTGTTTCATTGTTGAGGAATTCGGTGAACCATTCCAGCCCAGTTTGATGTGGAATACTTGGAAAAATATCTTTTATGTCTATCGTAACCATTAAGATTTCTTGAGTGTAACAGTTAATGGGAAAAGCTTTTAAAAACTCCCACGAGTCTTTGCAAACATATCTTAATTTTTCATTGTATTGTTTCATAATAAAATCAATGAATTTGCCAAGGGGTTCAGTAATTCCCCCTGCGCCAGCTACAACTGGTCTAAAAACCAAAGGATTGATCCCCTTGTGGATTTTTGGAATCCCAAATAGGATAGGAATCTTTGGTTTGTGGACAAAGATGTAATTGTATAGATTTTCATTAATAGCTCCTTGCAATAGATCATCCGTCAACATGAATTTTATTTTAGCTAATGCTATGTTATATTCATTCCTAGACATTAATGCATACTGGTCTATGTCTTGTAAAAGTGCATACATGTGGGCTTCATAATTTGAATCATACATTAACACCATTCCTCCCCCCTTATCAGGTTTCATAATTCTGATTTTTTCATTTTTCAACATGTTTATGAAAGTTGTTTCTTCACTGCTTATATTCTGTTTACTTGTATTGCAGTCTTTGCTACAAGTTGATCTTAGTTCTTGTTCCACTAGCTCTTCAAATACCCTCAAGGTGGGGTGTATGGGTGGGTTAAATGTACTTTTTCTTACTAGCACATTTTTTAGATTAGTTTTTCCTTTGAAAATTTGATTAATGTTCATGTTCCTAATGAACAGCTTGAATTCTATAAGCAAGGATGCTATATCAGTTTTTTTGCTGGGAACAAAATGAAGTCCCTTAGAAAAAATATCAAATGCTGTGTTTTCTATCAACACTTCTGTATAGTTGTAAATTGTAAAGTCTTCCTTTTTACAAATTAAGCATTCACCCTCTTTAACCCTATTAATGTTATCTGGTAATGGTGTATTAACATATTGTAGTCTTTCTAAGCTTAGTAGTCTCTGTTGTTCCAGGTTCTTGTTTGCCTGCGTTGTTTCTGCTCCCACCCCCCCCCCGGTTCTCCCGGGGTGCTGGTGAAAAACCTGGTTATTAAACCTTCTTCCTTTTTCTGCTAATCTTTCACTGCGTCGTGGGGGTTCCTGTTCATTACTAGCTTCAAAGAATACTTCATCACCTTCATTGTTGTTACTTACTTCTAATCTGTCATTAGTTCTAAATCTAGTGGGGTTGGGGTAAGCAATGCCTTCATTGTAGTCATGCAAATCTCTCTCAAGTTTTTTTATTTTCCTATTTATTACTTTATCACAAAATTGGTCAACTTCATGAAACAGTTTATCATAATCATGTTTGAACATACTGAATGTGTTTTCTGCTGTAATAGCCTGGTTCAACATGTTTAACTCATTATTTAACTTTTTTGCTTTAATTTCATATTCTTCGACCATAACTTTTAAAACTTCCAACCCTGCTTTATCAAATATATCACATAGTTTATCATAATACATAGTATTCTTTTTCACATGGTTAGGAAATTTATAAAAGCGTAGCCCCTTGGGGATACGTTTAACTTTAATGCATTCTTTCAGATAATCTATCTCTAGCTGGTTGCTTTTTAATGAGTACAGTTTATCTTTGAATTCATTAAAGTCCAATTCAGCTGTAGACATAGAGTTGTTGGTTACAGTACCTTTTTTGAAAGTAAACGGCTGTTTAGCCCAGTTGCTAAAAACAAATTCCTTGGGTTTCGTTGCTTTTTTACGTACAGTCTGTTCCCTCGAACACGTTGGATGATTTTCGTTTATATCCTGAGAACCGTCATTAATCCTGCTTGCTTGTGGACCTTTACAAGCGTTTCCTTGTGTGCCCTGAACTTTTTGCTGTTGTGGGCATGATTCTGAGTTCTCCGGTGAGCTGTTTGCCTTCAATAAACCTTTTAGCCCTGCTAGCATAGCCAGAACTTGGTTGAACTCGGTCCGGGTAACCGGGTGTTCACCAGTTGAATCCTTCAGTATTTCCGGTGTAGCTGCTGCATCGAACGCTTCCATCTCGGATGCCATCAGGATCGTAGCACCAAAAGCCAAGAAGAAAGTTAAAAGCACCAACAGCAAAGAACACTAAATTCCTGGATGGCTGAGCGGAGGCAATAATTCCAATGCTGTTAACAGGATTACAAAGTTTTATTCCACCAAAACACACAACGTTTAACACAAGCGCTTTCACTCGGTTCCTACCGAGCTTTGTCAAGTACAATGAAAGCTGCATAAATGGCAGTTTATATACATTTACATAATTGAATCTAATTCATTATATAAGCAAATGATTTCTTAAAGTTGTACTGCTTAGGATTTAAATAAAATAGTTATTTAAAAATATGAGGATTGTTTTGTACATCATATCATAGTAAACTAAAGTGTTATTTTACTTAAAATTGACATGAAGATTTTCATTTTTTAAAAGCATAATTTGTTACAATACATCTGAATCAATGCAAG
This sequence comes from Protopterus annectens, assembly GCF_019279795.1. Taxonomy (NCBI): domain Eukaryota; kingdom Metazoa; phylum Chordata; order Ceratodontiformes; family Protopteridae; genus Protopterus; species Protopterus annectens. The sequence continues at coordinate 438,057,600 of NC_056737.1, read as the reverse complement.
GTATTGAAATTGTGCTTTTAGTTGCAACCATCCTGCAGATAGATGGGAAAAGGAAAGAAAGGGAAACAGGAGGGGGGGGGGCAGAGGGAATGGAAAAAAGAGAATAAAGGGATAAAATAGATAAAATTGATAATCTTTACATTTTTCTGTGTATATAGCAGCAGAACATAAATGAATGTTACAATAATTATGTTAAAAACGAACCTTAGTAGCAGCAAAGCTTATATAAATGTACAATAAATATATTAAAAATATGTTAAAAAAGGGGGTTCTTTCTAAGAACTACTCTAAAATGTTTTGGAGTTGATTTTGAAAAATAAGCTAATAATTGGTTAATTCACCCTGAACTAGGTGTTAAAGTCTGGCTCTCCTTAATCTTAGAATTGAGCTTATGCTTAAAGTGTCATTTAATCCAGGAATTTTATTTGCATCTAATCTTAGTTGCCATGTTAGTTCTTTGGATTCCAAAATAGATTCCCAGTCACCACCTCTTTCATTTTGTAGCACTTGTTCAAGAATTATGAACTTGAGATTATAATTTGGACATGTTAGTGAGTGCTTGTAGAAGGCGTTATTTTCTTTCTTTTTCTCTATGTCATAGGAGTGTTCATATAATCTTTTTCTCAGCTCTCTCTCCGTCTTTCCAATATAGAAACTGTTGCACGTAGTGCATAGTCCTAAATATACCACTCCCTTAGTGTTGCAGGTATAATGTCCCTGTGATTTGATGTCAAAGTTCCTTGCCTTCAGAAACAAGTGGGAGTCATGGATTATCATGTGACATTGTTTACAAGCCCCACATTTATATGTTCCTTTTTTGGCTCCATGTCTGTTGGCCTGTAGGTGTTGTCTTCTCTCGAATATTTCTTTGAGGCTGGGACCTTTCTTTCTAATAAATTGTGGTTTATTTTCCAATATCGAGTTAAAGTCGTCGTGTATTTTGAGAACCGGCCAATGTTTTAGTATAGACTGTTCAATCCCAATGTTGTCATTGGAAAATGTGTATGCAAAACCACGACTTTTTTCTGTAATACTTTTACTCGCTTCATTTTGCCTTGAATTTATGCATCCAACACCTAGCAGGGGTTTGTAAGAACTGTCTCTTAACTTAGTCACTTCTTGTGTGAGGGTAGTTAGTAGGTCTAGTGGATATCCACGCTGCAAAAACATATTGTGTAGTTTTCTAATTTCATCCTCAAAATCTTCTTTCTTGCTGCACATTCTACTGGCCCTGATTAATTGTCCTTTAACAATCCCTTTCTTTTGATGAAAGGGGTGTTGACTGGTAAAGTGTAGCAACGAGTTCGAAAAAGTTGTCTTCCGAAAAATTCTAGAGTGAACCTGTTTTGTATTATGGTCTTTGTAAATGGAGACATCCAAGTAATTTAAGTTTGTTTCACTTACATTATGGGTGAAACACAGAAAACTAGTTGTGGAATTAATGTAGTTTAAAAACAAATCCAGTTCGTTTTTAGTTCCTTGCCATAAAATACAGATGTCATCTAAAAACCTGCGGTAGAACATAATATATTTTGCCCATTCTTGCTGAAAGATGTATTTACTTTCCCACATATGGAGCACAGCATTGGCGTAAATTGTGGCACAGGGTGTTCCCATAGCTACCCCTCTTTTTTGCTTGAAAATTTCGCCATTGAAGAATATGAAGTTATTTTCCAGTATTGTTGCCATGAATTTTACTAATAGATTTTTAAAAGTGTTACTAAGATTTGTTTCATTGTTGAGGAATTCGGTGAACCATTCCAGCCCAGTTTGATGTGGAATACTTGGAAAAAGATCTTTTATGTCTATCGTAACCATTAAGATTTCTTGAGTGTAACAGTTAATGGGAAAAGCTTTTAAAAACTCCCACGAGTCTTTGCAAACATATCTTAATTTTTCATTGTATTGTTTCATAATAAAATCAATGAATTTGCCAAGGGGTTCAGTAATTCCCCCTGCGCCAGCTACAATTGGTCTAAAAACCAAAGGATTGATCCCCTTGTGGATTTTTGGAATCCCAAATAGGATATTTTATCCCTTTATTCTCTTTTTTCCATTCCCTCTGCCCCCCCCCCTCCTGGTTCCCTTTCTTTCCTTTTCCCATCTATCTGCAGGATGATTGCAACTAAAAAGCACAATTTCAATACCTTGCATTGATTCAGATGTATTGTAACAAATTATGCTTTTAAAAAATGAAAATCTTCATGTCAATTTTAAGTAAAATAACACTTTAGTTTACTATGATATGATGTACAAGACAATCCTCATATTTTTAAATAACTATTTTTATTTAAATCCTAAGCAGTACAACTTTAAGAAATCATTTGCTTATATAATGAATTAGATTCAATTATGTAAATGTATATAAACTGCCATTTATGCAGCTTTCATTGTACTTGACAAAGCTCGGTAGGAACCGAGTGAAAGCGCTTGTGTTAAACGTTGTGTGTTTTGGTGGAATAAAACTTTGTAATCCTGTTAACAGCATTGGAATTATTGCCTCCGCTCAGCCATCCAGGAATTTAGTGTTCTTTGCTGTTGGTGCTTTTAACTTTCTTCTTGGCTTTTGGTGCTACGATCCTGATGGCATCCGAGATGGAAGCGTTCGATGCAGCAGCTACACCGGAAATACTGAAGGATTCAACTGGTGAACACCCGGTTACCCGGACCGAGTTCAACCAAGTTCTGGCTATGCTAGCAGAGCTAAAAGGTTTATTGAAGGCAAACAGCTCACCGGAGAACTCAGAATCATGCCCACAACAGCAAAAAGTTCAGGGCACACAAGGAAACGCTTGTAAAGGTCCACAAGCAAGCAGGATTAATGACGGTTCTCAGGATATAAACGAAAATCATCCAACGTGTTCGAGGGAACAGACTGTACGTAAAAAAGCAACGAAACCCAAGGAATTTGTTTTTAGCAACTGGGCTAAACAGCCGTTTACTTTCAAAAAAGGTACTGTAACCAACAACTCTATGTCTACAGCTGAATTGGACTTTAATGAATTCAAAGATAAACTGTACTCATTAAAAAGCAACCAGCTAGAGATAGATTATCTGAAAGAATGCATTAAAGTTAAACGTATCCCCAAGGGGCTACGCTTTTATAAATTTCCTAACCATGTGAAAAAGAATACTATGTATTATGATAAACTATGTGATATATTTGATAAAGCAGGGTTGGAAGTTTTAAAAGTTATGGTCGAAGAATATGAAATTAAAGCAAAAAAGTTAAATAATGAGTTAAACATGTTGAACCAGGCTATTACAGCAGAAAACACATTCAGTATGTTCAAACATGATTATGATAAACTGTTTCATGAAGTTGACCAATTTTGTGATAAAGTAATAAATAGGAAAATAAAAAAACTTGAGAGAGATTTGCATGACTACAATGAAGGCATTGCTTACCCCAACCCCACTAGATTTAGAACTAATGACAGATTAGAAGTAAGTAACAACAATGAAGGTGATGAAGTATTCTTTGAAGCTAGTAATGAACAGGAACCCCCACGACGCAGTGAAAGATTAGCAGAAAAAGGAAGAAGGTTTAATAACCAGGTTTTTCACCAGCACCCCGGGAGAACCGGGGGGGTGGGGTGGGAGCAGAAACAACGCAGGCAAACAAGAACCTGGAACAAGAGAGACTACTAAGCTTAGAAAGACTACAATATGTTAATACACCATTACCAGATAACATTAATAGGGTTAAAGAGGGTGAATGCTTAATTTGTAAAAAGGAAGACTTTACAATTTACAACTATACAGAAGTGTTGATAGAAAACACAGCATTTGATATTTTTTCTAAGGGACTTCATTTTGTTCCCAGCAAAAAAACTAATATAGCATCCTTGCTTATAGAATTCAAGCTGTTCATTAGGAACATGAACATTAATCAAATTTTCAAAGGAAAAACTAATCTAAAAAATGTGCTAGTAAGAAAAAGTACATTTAACCCACCCATACACCCCACCTTGAGGGTATTTGAAGAGCTAGTGGAACAAGAACTAAGATCAACTTGTAGCAAAGACTGCAATACAAGTAAACAGAATATAAGCAGTGAAGAAACAACTTTCATAAACATGTTGAAAAATGAAAAAATCAGAATTATGAAACCTGATAAGGGGGGAGGAATGGTGTTAATGTATGATTCAAATTATGAAGCCCACATGTATGCACTTTTACAAGACATAGACCAGTATGCATTAATGTCTAGGAATGAATATAACATAGCATTAGCTAAAATAAAATTCATGTTGACGGATGATCTATTGCAAGGAGCTATTAATGAAAATCTATACAATTACATCTTTGTCCACAAACCAAAGATTCCTATCCTATTTGGGATTCCAAAAATCCACAAGGGGATCAATCCTTTGGTTTTTAGACCAATTGTAGCTGGCGCAGGGGGAATTACTGAACCCCTTGGCAAATTCATTGATTTTATTATGAAACAATACAATGAAAAATTAAGATATGTTTGCAAAGACTCGTGGGAGTTTTTAAAAGCTTTTCCCATTAACTGTTACACTCAAGAAATCTTAATGGTTACGATAGACATAAAAGATCTTTTTCCAAGTATTCCACATCAAACTGGGCTGGAATGGTTCACCGAATTCCTCAACAATGAAACAAATCTTAGTAACACTTTTAAAAATCTATTACTAAAATTCATGGCAACAATACTGGAAAATAACTTCATATTCTTCAATGGCGAAATTTTCAAGCAAAAAAGAGGGGTAGCTATGGGAACACCCTGTGCCACAATTTACGCCAATGCTGTGCTCCATATGTGGGAAAGTAAATACATCTTTCAGCAAGAATGGGCAAAATATATTATGTTCTACCGCAGGTTTTTAGATGACATCTGTATTTTATGGCAAGGAACTAAAAACGAACTGGATTTGTTTTTAAACTACATTAATTCCACAACTAGTTTTCTGTGTTTCACCCATAATGTAAGTGAAACAAACTTAAATTACTTGGATGTCTCCATTTACAAAGACCATAATACAAAACAGGTTCACTCTAGAATTTTTCGAAGACAACTTTTTCGAACTCGTTGCTACACTTTACCAGTCAACACCCCTTTCATCAAAAGAAAGGGATTGTTAAAGGACAATTAATCAGGGCCAGTAGAATGTGCAGCAAGAAAGAAGATTTTGAGGATGAAATTAGAAAACTACACAATATGTTTTTGCAGCGTGGATATCCACTAGACCTACTAACTACCCTCACACAAGAAGTGACTAAGTTAAGAGACAGTTCTTACAAACCCCTGCTAGGTGTTGGATGCATAAATTCAAGGCAAAATGAAGCGAGTAAAAGTATTACAGAAAAAAGTCGTGGTTTTGCATACACGTTTTCCAATGACAACATTGGGATTGAACAGTCTATACTAAAACATTGGCCGGTTCTCAAAATACACGACGACTTTAACTCGATATTGGAAAATAAACCACAATTTATTAGAAAGAAAGGTCCCAGCCTCAAAGAAATATTCGAGAGAAGACAACACCTACAGGCCAACAGACATGGAGCCAAAAAAGGAACATATAAATGCGGGGCTTGTAAACAATGTCACATGATAATCCATGACTCCCACTTGTTTCTGAAGGCAAGGAACTTTGACATCAAATCACAGGGACATTATACCTGCAACACTAAGGGAGTGGTATATTTAGGACTATGCACTCGTGCAACAGTTTCTATATTGGAAAGACGGAGAGAGAGCTGAGAAAAAGATTATATGAACACTCCTATGACATAGAGAAAAAGAAAGAAAATAACGCCTTCTACAAGCACTCACTAACATGTCCAAATTATAATCTCAAGTTCATAATTCTTGAACAAGTGCTACAAAATGAAAGAGGTGGTGACTGGGAATCTATTTTGGAATCCAAAGAACTAACATGGCAACTAAGATTAGATGCAAATAAAATTCCTGGATTAAATGACACTTTAAGCATAAGCTCAATTCTAAGATTAAGGAGAGCCAGACTTTAACACCTAGTTCAGGGAGAATTAACCAATTATTAGCTTATTTTTCAAAATCAACTCCAAAACATTTTAGAGTAGTTCTTAGAAAGAACCCCCTTTTTTAACATATTTTTAATATATTTATTGTACATTTATATAAGCTTTGCTGCTACTAAGGTTCGTTTTAACATAATTATTGTAACATTCATTTATGTTCTGCTGCTATATACACAGAAAAATGTAAAGATTATCAATTTTATCTATTTTATCCCTTTATTCTCTTTTTCCATTCCCTCTGCCCCCTCCTGTTTCCCTTTCTTTCCTTTTCCCATCTATCTGCAGGATGATTGCAACTAAAAGCACAATTTCAATACCTTGCATTGATTCAGATGTATTGTAACAAATTATGCTTTTAAAAATGAAAATCTTCATGTCAATTTTAAGTAAAATAACACTTTAGTTTACTATGATATGATGTACAAAACAATCCTCATATTTTTAAATAACTATTTTTATTTAAATCCTAAGCAGTACAACTTTAAGAAATCATTTGCTTATATAATGAATTAGATTCAATTATGTAAATGTATATAAACTGCCATTTATGCAGCTTTCATTGTACTTGACAAAGCTCGGTAGGAACCGAGTGAAAGCGCTTGTGTTAAACGTTGTGTGTTTTGGTGGAATAAAACTTTGTAATCCTGTTAACAGCATTGGAATTATTGCCTCCGCTCAGCCATCCAGGAATTTAGTGTTCTTTGCTGTTGGTGCTTTGTGAGAAAAATGCTGATGCTATCTTTGGAAAGTCTGAAGTTTCACTGTTTCTGCTATTTTTTTTTTTTTTTTTGAGGCTATATGTGTGAATTAAAAATGAATGTAAGAGATATATTGTTTCTGTAAATAATGCAAATAACAGTCCCTGCTCTCGCGTGCTCTTTTCAGTAAATGCCAAGCTGGATAGGACTTCTTTGAATGACGACCTCTCAAAGTGCATCAGGCCATTACTGTCACATGAATCTAAGCACCTGTTATGGAGCAACAGAACCCACAGGCTTGTCATATTCTAGGCATCAAAGGAAATTGTGCTACAGATGTGCAGATTGTGCTAAAAAGATGCTAAATGAACACCTAAATAAAGCAGTGGGACAGCAACTATATTATTCGATCTGGAAACTATACTGAGGTGTGAGATAGTGGGGACATGAAAGTGTAGTAAGGTTTAAGGTATTGGGAAGAAGAGGTTAAAGTGTGGGTTTGGGGAAAACTGCAAGCATTACAAGCAAAAAAGTAAAAGATAGTTAAAAGGAAAAGAAATAGTGATGATGAGCTAAGAAAACATTATCTAATTACATGTAGTTTTACAACCAGTTTCAAATACTGAGCTACATACTTCAGTATTCCAGCTGGGGAATACTTTCATACAGTAAAAGACTGGTTACATCTCTACTTCCCCAGCATTGCCACAGCGGTTTATCTCCATTAACATGCACGCTCAGCTTTGCTTAGTTGAATGGAAAGAGTGTGAGTAATTATCACATGCAAAATGTGGTCGTTACTCTCTTTACAGCGACTGCTCTACAACTTGGCGAGTTTATCCCATTTCCTTTTCGTTTTAAAAGCTTGGTGTTTTGAGGCTCCTAAGTGCAATTTCCATGTCTCCACACTTGCACATATAATAACTTGTATTGTAAAGTTGAACAACATTCTTTTACTCGAATAACAGCAGTGGGATGAAATACAATTTCAGTTGAGTATGATCAGTAGTAAGGATTTGCCCTCTTCACCAAGTAACCATCTCAGAAATTACTGCATTATGAGTGATGGGTAAACCATTCTGCATGAAGGTATGAAGGGCTTTCCCCCACAGAAAAATATCCATATCAAAAAGTAAGGTGCTGGTTTGCTTTTAGCCAGCTTGCCATTGGAGAAACTATATGTTGGCAAACTGAAACAGAGGAGTAGTAACTTGCTTTTAAGCTCAGAGTTCACTCATGAATGTGTGTATAAACACTGTCTAAATATTTCACAATGACATACAGCAATAGATTATATTAACCATATGTCTCAAAACAGCCTCTAAGTTAAGAAATTACTATCATCAAGTATTGACATATCATTTTAAGCTTTAGATACTTTTTTTTTAACACGCACTCCCATTTTGTCAGTGATACACATTGCTCCTTCTTGCTCATAAAAATTTCTCAGATACATTACTTGGAACCCTAAAACACTAAGCTAAGGATTCTGTCTTGTACTTTATGAAGAACCTGCTGAATAAATTCACATCACATCACATTTGTATATTTTCATTGCTACAAAGAGGAATGTCTGAGGACAGTAACTACGTCATTACAAATATGACCTTCTCAGCAGATAATTCCTAAAAGAAGTGACATGTTAATATAAATTAAATATATATATATATATATATATATATATATATATATATATATATGTGTGTGTATTCTTATAGCATTAACTTCACTTATTCTCTGTATTAGCATGGACTATGTATGATCTGCAGCACAGCTATACACCTCTGCAAAAATTAAGCTCACAGCTTGCCTAAAAGTACGTCTGTTAACAACTCATCATCAACTTTCCCCATGCATGGCAAATGATACTCACATAACTAAGCCTCAGTCAGGTTCCTGAGAGGCAAATCCTGTGTGTTTAATCTAGATGAATAAACATTGATATGTACAGCAAGAAGGCTAAATTGTGTTGCAGCAAGTAACGTTAGTGAAAGGGAAACTGCATGTATACCATTTGCATTTCATGCGCTGCGTACCTTCCATTCTTACAATTGTCTATAAGTATTCTGATTAGGCGATGGAAACCAAGATCACTGTACTTTAAATGTGCTCCCTACTTAGCCAAAAGCTAAAACCATAGAGTCACTGTGCTCTTTTGACCCCTTGCTAGACCAGGTGCCTTAAAAACAGTGAAGGCTCCTCAAGTAACAATCAACTTATGGGACACAGGCTTCTAGTATTCAGAGCTGCACTTGTAAAATAATGACTCAGAGGATGCAGGAATTGTGTCAAACAGCACTCCCTCCACGGCAAGAGTCATAGTGTATTTGTCAGATAAAATATTTTGTATTTGTTCTAGGTAAACAACAAGAGAAAGCAGCGTACTGCAACACAGGTTTACCATGCACAGATAATATAGCCCTTTCCAAAGGAATCTCCCTTTCTTTTTCTGGCTTAAAATAATATAAATTCTAACTACAACTATAAGCATTTAACTGTCCATGAGCCATGCCTGTCCAACCATACATTGAGTTTTCTTTACTGCCACCCTGATACATAAATCATATTCACAAGGGTCCTTTCTTAAAAAACGAGAAGAGTAAATTAAACTAGCCTAATTTATCTATGGTGTCGCCGCAGCTCAATGGTACAAGAAGCAATACATGCTTGTAAGGTTAGTTGTTTTGACACATGTAGCTGCTTGGTTTGACTGGTAGTGCACTATTTACAAGCATAGTTGCTTCAGCCAATATCTATGAGATAGGGTACTAACCCTCTAACAGCACACAGAAAGAAAGCAGGAGTACGTTTAGAGTACACAAACTTAATCTAAACAGCTTCAGTACAATAAAGATTCCATACAGCATAAATAAACCGGAGCACAGCTCTGCATAATGAAACGTCTGCATTTAGAAATGAAATGAAACAGAGCTTACACCCCTTAAATGAAACGTAGTACAACTCTGCATAAGGAAATGAAACGGAGCACAGCTCAGTCTGCATATAGAAATGAAATGAAATGAAATGAAATGGAGCTTACGGACCCGTGGGATTTGACTTAGTGTGTCTATCAGGAACTGATGCGATCATTTTTTTTTCCGCGCACTTTTGTGTTTTAAATTACGTAGCGTGCGGCATATGTATGAGTCAAGTCTTGCAGCTGTAAAAGTGGGAGGGTGCTTCCCTCCTCCTCACCCTATGGTTCCAGGCCGGCGCCTAAAATGGGAAGCAAAGGACGTTCTTAAAGAGGAATGTCCTTTCTTTAAAAAAAAAAAAAAAACTTTTTTTAAAAAATTATAATAAAATTAATTTCTTGGCCAGCCGATTCCAGGGGGTGCAAGTGCACCCCCTTGCACCTGCCTGCGGGCGCCCTTGCCTCCTATGAACCTATGAACCTATGAATCAGCAAAGCATTATAGGTAATCAAAAATAATATTCTTCTTCAGAAGAGCAACTACTTACTTACATAATGGTTTCACTAATAAATCATGACATATTCATTTTCAGTGTAGGCTGTTGCACCTGAGAGACACAGCTAACAACTTTTCTTACTAATTAACATGGAAATATTGCATCTTATACACAAATTTAGGAAGTTAGGCATTGTGGGCTCAAGTCTCATTTTTGTCATGGTAGGAATTTTCAGCATCAAGAAATTTTTCAAGGGGAGGTGCTTCGCAACAAATTTAAATACAGATACAGAATATACCTTTTTGCATCCTAAACTGTATAGTTTGGTATTATATGTTCAACAGAGGTTATATCCATCTTTAAGAGTTTGTTACTAACCTTTACTATGGAAAGTGCAGCTATATATTTTAAACTATTCTACAACTTCTAATCCAAATTGCTCAAACACCATACTCTCTTCAGTACTCATATTACTCCACCTGTAAGTATTTCTGTTCATGATGCTACAGATTTGAAGCCACCACTGACACCAACTCACAGTTAACCCACCTAATGTATCCCTTTGGATCTTAATAGGTTTCATTACCTTCCTTTGGATAGAGATGCTATGTAACTTGCATAAACTGTACATGCCTGTACATGCTTTTCTAACTATAAATGAAGTACTTATATATATATATACACATAGGCAGATAAAAACCTAGGAATAAGCTGATGTAAATCCTTTATTCCACTCCATAATACAGGAACAAGGCCATTATACCAGTTTCGCTGCTGCCTGCATCTTCATCAGTATCATCCCACAGCCATCGCGTTTATAAAATGTAAGTGAGACACGGCAGGCAGTCATTCCTAATAATCACAAACCTCTTCATACTATATAAAAGGAGCACATCCACATCAGGATTTTAAAGGCTGGAGCTATTCACTCTATTTCAGCTCCTACACCACATGTAGGAGTATCCCATAACTTCAGCATTTGGCAGCAATAGAGCAGGTGTTTTTCACACTTGAATTTTAAAGCTTATGAACTGTCTAAACTGCCATGTTTGGTGTATTAGTATAGACCATGTGCACTTTACAAACATGACTAAACCAAATGAGTTTGCACTTTACAAGAAGGACACAGCCACTCCTGATAACACAGGTGAACTCAAGTGACATACAGCTTTACTGAACTGTATAAATCTGGACTGGAAATCCTCAAAACATTTGCATAAAAGTATAACAACACATAGTAAAAAACTTTTTTATTGGCACAATTGGGCAGTTGTTAAATGCAGTATTCTGGCATCTGTGCATAAGTTCATGTATCTACAGATGAGACCTTTCTTGATTTACTTGGTAAGCTTGCCCCTATTAAAACCCCAAGAATTACAAGGAAATCACCTAAACAAACACAATCAGAAAAAGGAACTGTAATAAGAGAAAGAATGTACTGCCTTGAAAAAAATGTATATACATATATACATATATATATATATATATATATACACACACACACACACACACACATATATATATATATATATATATATATATATATATATATATATGGATTCACTTCATAATCACGAAATACTGAAACCTCAAATTTTAGTTTTTCGCAACCATGAAATCAAATCCACACAACACCGAAACACCAAAACCACGAAATTCAAAACACCTAAAACACAGCACACACCGGACCACACATATACCACAACACCCACATCACAACATAAACAAAGAGAACAACACACATCCACAAACCTACAACATAAATAATCAGGGGGGCAAGCCCCCCTACTTATATATACGAACTCCAAAATTGCACAAACATTAAACAAAAGTAAACACACACACACACACACACACACACACACACACACACACACACACACACACACACACACGCACATTCTACAGTCCCTCACACACATATATCAGCACACTCACATACACTCAAACTCCTACCCAAAACCCTTACAAAACACTCACTTACCTGACATAACACCTAAATCCACACACAACACCGCACACCATCCACATATAATCCCGGGACATTACGTAGCGTAAAGCTAAAGGCGAATTCGAGATATTCAAATTTGCGATTATGCACTTCACTATATTCAAACTTTGATTTTATAGTCTCGAGATACTGAAATTCGATGTTTCAGTATTTTGAGATTATAAAGTGTTTATATATATTATGTATGTAGATATATACAATATATGCACCCTCAAAATGAATCATCTATGTTCATGTAAAGATCTCTATGAAACTAGTAGTATGTTTTTCCAGTTATTTACTGCATTTGTTAACTGAAAAAGTCCAACTGGATGCAGAGGCCTAGGGAGAAAATCTACAAATGATACATTATTAGATAAAGATTTATATGCAGTGTAAAAAAAACAGCATTTTGCAAGTTTATACATAGTCGTGTGAATACTGCAGAAAAAAGTGAATAAATACATAGTCTAGTAAATAAAGACATTTTGTAAAGGTTTATACATGGTATAACAAAGTCATTCAATAGTATTTTGCAAACTCTGCACAGTAACTGAGTCACTGTAAACAGTAGAAAAAGGCTTGGATACAGATTATTGTTTTGAGCAAAGGAAGATGATGACCATAATTCATTTTACAGACATAAATGTTGGCGGACCAGTAACATTGTATATATACAGACATAAATTTCGGCGGACCAGTAACATTGTATATATACAGACAAAAATTTTGGTGGACCAGTAACATTGTATATATACAGACAAAAATTTTGGTGGACCAGTAACATTGTATATATACAGACATAAATTTCAGTGGACCAGTAACATTGTATACTTCAGTAAGCAGTTTCATAATAAAGACTGCTTTAAGAAATAAGAGGACCAGGAGTGACTGAAGGTACGAAGAAGGAAGGGGCATAAGATGTTTTTATAGGTGAATGTAAGGACAAGGTGAGTGGAAAAGTTTGAAGGGGTAGTAGTCAGTTATGGTGAGTGGGTGACAGTTCAGAGAAGAAGGGTTGTGAGAAAGAGATGAGGGGGAATAGTTGTAAGGTAGGAAGAAGTATGGAATTATGATTTAGTCTATGGTACTAAACAATAAATCCTAAACAAATAATACAAAATTAAAAGACAACTTTTTAGCTACAGCACAAGTTTGCTTTGGGGGGATTAACTCATTACCTCCCCAAAGACTGCAGCACGCATTTGTGTGACAGAACAGATGAACTACTTGCTGAGTGAGGATTTTAGCAAACATTTCAACACTACAATGGAAGCCTCCTCACTCCCTTATCCAAATGTGCACTGCTACATTCGCTGCTATCAGCATCTGAGGTAGTCTCCTAAGTTTCAGCTTAAATCCATTACGGGCCGCCTAAATAAAATTTCTGCTGGAAAGGTATAAAAATGAGAAGACACTCTCAACTGATGGCTTCCTCCCTATTACATACAGCTATCTAGCAGCCGGCTTCCTCCCTATTAAATACAGCTATCTAGCAGCCAGCTACATGAATAACTCAATAACTATCATCACCAAAAGAAATATATCTGAAGAAACAGTTTCCAAAACATGGACATACAGTACGTTACAACTACTTGATAAAAAGGAGACAATAAACCTCTGCCACTTTTAACATTCTAAGTTCTCATCCATCCTTCTCTTCCCCTCAGCCTTACTACACCTGCCTGGTTTCATCTTGAAGGCCTCCATAGATTTTGACTCCACCATTCATTCTGGTAGTGCATTGTATAAACCCACAACAGGGATCCAGGGAAGTAAATACTGTGAGAAGAAATATCCAGGGAATTGTTATGGCTAGGTTTGTATAGGCCCTTGGGCTGATAGCCTAGTACCAACCTATGAACCTATAATCCCCTCTGTGAATCCATTCTTTTACAAATCTAGGGGGTAGATGAGTTTCTACAATCTAGTGTCTATGACCTCCTTCCACCTCCACCCTTACTGTTAAAGAAATCATCTTCACTTCACACTGAAATGACCTTGTGTACCTCATGCTCATCAACTCCATCTCCTGTGATCTCTGTTAAGAAGAGCTCCAGTATCTCTGGTCTTTGGTCACATCCTTTCCTCTCCAACCCATGCATCCTTCTGGTGCCTTTTCTCTGGGTTCTTTCCAGATGCCCCCTCTTAGTGATCTGGCAGACTGTCTGCATTACCTGTTTGATTTTTGAATTTATCCCCTAAGGTATATACTTCATTATTTTGTTTGTTACTGCCACTGCCCTCTCAGTCTACTCCTATTGGTCCAGTCCTAGTGTAACTATCACCACCAGAATCATCTGATAAATCATACCAGGGCTGCTATGGCATAGCTGTAATACTCTGAAAATGCCCGCAATGAACTTTACATGCCAAATTTCCAACTACTTGGTTAATTTTCCCAAATCCTTCTTTAAACTCTTTCTCCTCGTGCTGCACTACTGCAGCTATCTTTGTATCATCAGCAGAGACATCTCTCATGTTCTTGCTTTATTAAGGTATGTCTGAGCAAACACCATGAAAAGAACTGGACCCAGAACTAACCCATCCGGTATTCCTGACAACTCCCTCTCATCCCAGATATCGTCCCGTTCATCATGATCCTCTGTGTCCTGCCATTTTACTGTGCGGAAATCCTATTCCTCATTCTCTATTCTAAAGTCAGTCCATCCCAGTTTCAGCAGAAGCCAGCATGAAGGACCAAATCAAAATCCTTCATGAAATCCTGGTAGACCACATCTGTTGATACTCCCCTTTCAAGTTCTCTTGTAGTCTGCTAAAAATACTGGATGAAGTTTGGATGACAGCTTTTCTGGACACAATCTGCTAAAGTTTTCATTAAGAAAACTGCCAACATATTGATCAGATTTTTGAAGGTGCTGTAAGGAAATCCCTTCAGTCCTTGTACATTATCCATAAGGAAACACATCCAGTCCTTAAAAGGACCCTGATGAAAGACAGTCCCTTTTCACCTTCTCCTTACTTGTACTGGAGTATGCTCTCCCCCTGCCTTCCCCCAGTCTGTAATGCTATACTGGAGTATGCTCTCCCCCTGCCTTCCCCCAGTCTGTAATGCTATACTGGAGTATGCTCTCCCCCTGCCTTCCCCCAGTCTGTAATGCTATACTTTGGATATGGTGCACTCTGTCAAGTTCCAATACACTGACGAACAATTTTAACAAAACTGCCTTGAGTGAAATGGGGTACAAGACCCACACACTACCCATGCAGGTGGTACCCCTTCCTTAATATAGCACCCCAAGGTTGCAGAACCATGGTGACACTTATGATTTTCACTGATGCATATGAGGTGGATAGATCATACAAATCTCCATCCTCTCCTTGCCTTCCTCTGTGAAAACTGAAGTATGATCTCATTCTTCCATGATCTTGCAACAATCTTTGTTCAGACTGGCCAGATCTGACCTCCGTTCTTTTCTGATACATGCCTAAAAATGTCTTTGTTCCCTTGACTTGCCCCCTTCTTTGCACACTCATTCAACTTGGACATTTGTTGTCCTCACTTCCTATGTTTCCATTGTGCATTTCACTTTTGCTGTGACTCTCACTCTCCCTTCCTCTTTCTGCATGCCCTTTATTTTACTATTTTTCTAATTCTGGATTATAATGCAGCTACACTGACTACCTCTTACTGTCATTTTCCCTCTTCTTCTAACTCCCTGCTGATAAATGTGACTATTCCAGACCTGGCTCAGTCTCACGGCTTATTTACTCCAAGAGTTTAACCACAGACCTGTAATTCCAGTGTGATTTTGTGTCCCAGTTCAGTATATTCCACTCCTGTATAGTCACACTCCACTGCTTTTGTCAATTACTGTTACTCCCCGTTCCAAACCACACAATACCAGGATGACTATTCATTAACAGCATATTCATCTCAACATCCATGAGTCCTCCACCATGTTTAAGTGCACAATCCAGATTCTGAGTATCCGGCACAGTCTAGGTTCAGCATCTGAGTCGGTGACAGCTCTCTCTGCCCTGAGGTTTGGCATATCTCAGTATGCTATGGCAGCTCTATATCGCTTTTCCTTCTATCCTCAATTCTCTTATCCTCTGGAGGTCAGTATACTGCATAAGTGCACCTGCAACCCCTTCCCCCACTTAATTGCAAGGCTTACCCCAGGTTCTGACATTGTCCTCTCCGATGCTCCCTTGCTGGGGTAGAACTCCTCTTCATCTCTGACCTCAAATTTAATGTCCTCCTTTACAAACATCACAGCTTAACCTCATCCCCCCCTCCTGCCAGTCCTGAGCAGTCTATATCCAAACTATTCCATGTTTCCCCCTTCTTATCACTGACCTATGTTTCTGTGACGCCAGCAATGCCTGCCATCACTTTCTGAATACACACCTACCATCTTCCTCTTCAGATCCCATACACCACATGATAATGCAATCCTGATGTTCTCCAAGTCACTCTGCTTTTTTTTTACACTAATCTAAGCTGCATGTCCATTTTTCTCTTCTCTCTCTCTATTGACTACCTCCACTCTTCTGTTTCTGTCTCACTTTTCCCTCCTCCGTCTTAGTTCAAGGATACCATACCTTTCTACTCTCTTGCTCTTCTCACCTTAATCACATTATCCGTTGCTTCACCTATCTCCCACCACGCTCACAATGCTCATTCCTGTTCATTGATTACATAATATAAGTAATAACATAACTGATAGTTGCAAAACACCTGCTCAAAAACCACTCATTTGCTTGCTGCTAGACCGTCACTTTTCATAGAGGCACATATTTATTTATATGTTTTATATTTGTTAACTAGGTAGGTAAACTGGTCCAAAGACCGTTTTCATCCACAATCCAGACAATACCCATTACAAAACCTTTACTGGGAAGACAATTTACACATGCACTGGAAATTCATCAAGCCCAGCCAATCTGAACAACTAGAAAAATAAATTAAAATACAACTTATGGGTTTAAACAAACACTGGCACTCTGTTTAGTACATACAATCTAAACAAAAATGATCACGGACGTGTATTTTAAAATAAGCTTGTAGCATTTGTAGCACAGTAAGTATGGGATCTAATGCTGCTCTACATAGAGTGAAATAGATTATGTAAAGTGATCGGTTTGTTGCTAATCTACATATTATAACATAAAACAGTTGGATTAATATGTGCTGCAGCTTTCTTTTTTTAACAAATGCTGTCTTACACAGTGATATACACATTGCTTACAGAAAACTATGATTTTATGCTTTCAGCATACCTCTCAACCTCTTAGAGCAAGAAATCTGGACAAAGCCATAAATAAAAGTAGGACAAAGGCACACAAATAGGGACAATTTTTAAATATTGCTCTTACAAACTTAGAAAGTTGCTAGAATAACAAGTTTTATATTATCATGAATTTGAAAGTTGCTAGAATAACAGGTTTTATATTATCATGAATTTCTGAATGATATGAAGTCTGAAACTCAAAGGTATGTCATTTTCTAACTTCAGTCTTTAATGATTTATTACTAATTTGCCAGAAAACCACAGTTTTATGACAAACAGACCAAAATCGGGACATTCTGTGCAAATCTGTACAGTTGAGAGGTATGGAAAGCCTTTTAATATATACAGTATTTATGTATATACAGTATTTACGTATATACAGTACTGGATATCTGTCATATTTGTAAAGTAGTAATTCACCCTCCATATACAGAATGGTGGTGCTGCGGTAGTGTTGTCGCCTCACAGTAAGATGCTGTCCGGTTCGATTCTCAGCTAGAGTGTTTTCTGCATGGAGACATGCGTGAATGGGCGTACCTTCGTTGAAGGTTGTGCGTCAGGCCTGGCAAGCCGGTGCGTAAAATTCAACTGCCAATCATTAGCGAACCGGAGTTCCGCTGTGGCGACCCCTAACCAGGAAAAGCCGAAAGACACAAACAATAGAGAATTTGACATGTTTGAAAGATAGTAATTTGCCTACAGTTATATAGATGAATGTTGCCTTGACTTCAAATACTGAACATATCTTGCAAGCACTTACACGTCTTATCCTTTAATACATACTTTCCAAACTCTAGAGATCATGGCTCTGCTCCTGGCTGCATATTCCATGAATAGGTCACCTTAGCCCCACATATATTCACTCCTTCTATTAATGCCATATACTATCATCACCCCACCAACCCCATCCGTCTACTCCCCTCTCTCTCTCCTCTTTCCTCTCCTCTTTCACACCCTCTCCTGCTGCATACCCCCCTTCTCACTAATCCTTTCTGCTCAGGGTTACCAGTTACATCTACCCGTGCTCTTCCATCAGCCTACTCACGTATAACACTGCCCACACCAAGCTAGGCAAGCATCTGGTTAACACCCATAACACTGCCTACCAGTTTGACGCTATCCCTAATCAATGCTCACTAATCATTTCAGTGACAAATGAAATGTATATATTTCTCTATGTTTTAATGTTCATAAGTAGATATTAGGCTATTGGCCCTAGGGCCTATACAAGCCTAGCCAAAAAGGTACCCTGGCTTTCACCACCCAAGTAAATAATTTTCCTGTGCCCCTGTCAAGCAGAACCACAGAAGTGATCCCCAGGATGAATTTCCAATTACCCATCCAATCATCAAGATTTTTCTTGAAGAGTGCTAATGAGGAACTCTGTTTGACATAGATAGGTAGTCTGTTCCAGAGTATGGGAAGTCTCTGGGACAGGAATCTATCCCTCCAGCATGTTCTGTTTATTGTGGTGACAAGGTTTAGGTCCCTAGAGCATGTAGCTCTGAGGGATTGGGATTTCTTTACGTGGAGCATGTCCAACAGCTCTGTTAAAAATATAATTTATGTATTTCTCTTTGTATTACTTACTTCAAATACTTCTTACTGTCTGCCGCTTTAGCCTTTCCTGACATGAAATTTCCCCATTAGTGTCTGCAACATGTAATATTTCCATCTACTATAGTCTCTGTAATATTTTATCTCTTGTAGTTTCTCAGAATTTCACTTAATTTTATACTGTCCTTGTGTTGTATTAATCCTGTTGTAACGTAAACAACAAAAGTGTGATTGTACTGTGAACTGATTGTGCTATAAAATGTGACTGATGGTATGACGAACTGTACTTCAAATTGTGATTGGTTGTACTATGCTACTCTACCTGGAGATTTTCTTCCCTGGGCCTTTGTTGAAAAGGAGCTATTTCCAGCCCCATCAGACTTTCTTTGTTAAAAAAAACATAGACATAAAGATAATCATGATTTTATTCTTTTCTTGAACTGGGTGAGGCTGCCTGTTGTTTTAATATTTTCTGGAACAGTATTCCGACATGCTGGTTTCAGTTTGGTATTAATTTAAAAGCTGGTCTCACCAGCCATATTCCTTCTGTATTTCTGGTCATACGTAATTATTCTTTTATCAGTAATTTATTTTAAGAGGTGAGTAATAGTATTAATAAAGCAGTTTATAAGTTAGAGCATTTACTACCAAAGAGGCTGTTACTGTAACTAGCATCCATTTACCTTTGAGTATATTGCTGTAACAGTGTTTTCTGTTATGTTAATAATCAAGGTAATTGGGAAAACCAATTCCAGAGTAAGAAAGTCTTCCTGCAAGGACTTTGAAGTAATACCTATATTTTTACTGACTTTAGTAAGTACCACATCATCTACATAATGAGTCATGTTAATCTGTGAGAGGTCAAAAGGCACGTCACTGCTTAACAGAGAAGAGCAGACCAAGTACAAAACTTTTACAGACAGAATCTGATTATGAATAGGAGTTAGAACAGTGATGATGAACCTATGACACGCATGTCAAAGGTGACACGTCACGACATTTTGGGTGACACACCAGTGTTCACCAACACCCGAGTTACTAAGGAAACTAAATGAAGACAAATACACAAAATATGTGACCCTGGACTTATTTATTTAAACTCAGCAACAAGAAAAATCATTAATTGATGTTAATCAAATCAAATGGAGTGTATTCTATATTTTTTTCAGTTCAATTCAAAATTACTATTAAAAGTAGGGTAATTTTTTGGTGCAATATTTTAAGCCCAATTATCAGAGCGCATATTGTTTTCTCTACTGTAAGTCACAAATTTTTCTCTTACTTTTGTAATACATCGCAGTACACAAGACTGGACTGTATTTTTTTTAAATAAATGAATATTTTTCTCTTTTGTTCACAGGGGGGGGGGGTACACACTAGCACAGTCAGGATAGGCATTTTCCAAATATTTGACACACCTAGCCCAAAAGGTTCACTATCACTGAGTTAAGACCTACTACTTTCAAGGTTCTGCCATTCAATAAGTCAATAAACAACAGTACAAATTCATTAGAAAATCCACAACAGAACAAATTTTGTATGGTCAATAGTTCTGAAGTCCCTTTTTAGATCAAAAAATATTGTACCATTTAGCAAGCCTTCATCCATATTGGCATAAATCTGATTGCTAAGCAAATATATGGCCATAAGTAGAATGTAATTGGGGCAAAAGCCTGCTATTAGTGAGTATGTCATATTTCAGCATATATTCTAGGATTTGGTCATAGATAATCTTCTCCAGAATCTGTCATAGTGGATACGGTAAGGCAATAAGGAAAAGTGATTAGCTGTACTGGGTAGCTCAGGAAGAGGAATAATTAAAGCATGCTTGAAACTATTTGCTCTAAATGTGGTATTATAAATAAAAGTTAGAGGATTGCTTAAAATACATCTCCTGCACAGTCACTCAGGTTTTAAGTCTCAGCAAACAATCGGTGAGGGATGCCTACAAGTATACTATCAAGAACAGCTCTGTGGTTCTGTGTGAAACTTTAGACTAGCTCAGTACTTCTAAAGATGTGAACAAAATTCTACTGTTTTAACCTACACTGCCTGTAGTTTAAATATGCAAGGGGCTAAAATACACTTCAGCCATGCCCACATTAGTGTAAAGGAATTTTTTCATCTTCTGAGAATGGTAGGAGACACAGCATCATCCCCACAGTGAGCTAGGCTCCACCAACCTCTGGGCCAGCACAGGTCAACATTTCCTAAATTTAGACTGTAAGTGAGCAGCCTCAGGGCTAGAATTTATGCTGTAAGTGAGCAGCCTCAGGGCTAGACTTTAGGCTGTAAGTGAGCAGCCTCAGGGCTAGAATTTAGGCTGTAAGTGAGCAGCCTCAGGGCTAGAAATTAGGCTGTAAGTGAGCAGCCTCAGGGCTAGAATTTAGATTGTAAGTGTGCAGCCTCATGCCTAGAAATTAGGCTGTAAGTGAACAGCCTCAGGGCTAGAAATTAGGCTGTAAGTGAGCAACCTCAGGGCTAAAAATTAGGCTGTAAGTGAGCAGCCTCAGGGGCTAGAAATTAGGCTGTAAGTGAGCAGCCCTCAGGGTTAGAATTTAGGCTGTAAGTGAGCAGCCTCAGGGCTAGAAATTAGGGTGTAAGTAAGCAGCCTCAGGGCTAGAAATTAGAGTGTAAGTGAGCAGCCTCACGGCTAGAAATTAGGGTGTAAGTGAGCAACCCCAGGGCTAGATAAGAACTTTCTTTGTTCAATGAAGAATTAGTAGACAATGGTAATTAGGACAGTGCTGAAAACATGATATTAGAGACTGACAATAGAAGAATAAAGGGACCTACAACATCTTTCCATTACATTTGCTCACATGTACTACCCAGGGCTCTTTTTGTAATGATAACTTGGTCCTGAGATTCAAATTATCTTTTTTGTAGCAATGCAGCAAACTGCAATATTCAAGTAAAGTCTGTGCTTAGTATCAGCTAAGGCCAAAGAAGCAAGCACAGGAAAGTTTACAGCAGTACGGGAAATATAAAAACATATGTCAGATTTATATAAATATACTTTGTCACAGTCCATTTAGATATGTATTTAAGCATCACAGCCTATATATATCCTGTTGTTTTTTGCTAACCAAATTAGTTGGCTGATTCCTTTTCAGCCAATATTCAGTCAACAAATATAAATCAGAAATTAAAAATACAAAGCAAATTAGGGTAATTAAAATTATAACACTGATACATTCATGCATAATACTATAATTTACTCCTGTTTGATTAATTCAAATCTTACCAGTGAAAGAAAATCACAAAACAAAAAACGATGGACGGTACTGACAGTAGGTGACCACCATAGGGTAAGAGGAAAGGTAATATATGGATATAGCACATTCAGTGATTATATGATAAGGAGCACATCTGAAAGGCAAGAGATGTATAAAACCTAGTCACAGTAGCTCCAGTGCTGCTAGGCAGCTTTTATCTGTACTTGATAGCAAAGCTGCAGCAATGAGCAACAGATCCAACTTAAACATATAAGAATGCACCTATAATACTTGGGGCTCTCATTAACCTTATCCACCTATAATATTCAGGGCTCTCATTAACCTTATCTACCTATAATACTCAGGGCTCTCATTAACCTTATCTACCTATAATACTCGGGGCTCTCATTAACCTTATCCACCTATAATACTTGGGGCTCTCATTAACTTTATCCACCTATAATACTTGAGGCACTCATTAACCTTATCCACCTATAATACTTGGGGCTCTCATTAACCTTATCTACCTATAACACTCAGGGCTCACACTAACCTTATCCACCTATAATAATCGGGGCTCTCATTAACCTTACCCACCTATAATACTCGGGGCTCTCATTAACCTTATCTACCTATAACACTCGGGGCTATCATTAACCTTATCCACCTATAATACTTGGGGCTCTCATTAACCTTATCCACCTATAATATTTAGGGTTCTCATTAACCTTATCCACCTATAATACTCAGGGCTCTCATTAACCTTATCTACCAATAATACTCAGGGCTCTCATTACAGGTTCATAGGTTAGTACTAAGCTAACTGCCCTCGCGAGCCATTTAAGCCTAGCCAATTATCCCTTGTGAGACTCAAACCCTGCACCTTGTGTTTGTAAGGCAAACACCTTAACCATTAGGCCACCCTCCCATCCCCATTAACCTTATCTACCTATAACACTCGGGGCTCTCATTAACCTTATCTAGCTATAACACCTGGGGCTCTCATTAACCTTATCTACCTAAAATACTCGGGGCTCTCATTAACCTTATCTACCTATAATACTCGGGGCTCTCATTAACCTTATCCACCTATAATACTTGGGGCTCTCATTAACCTTATCTACCTATAACACTCGGGGCTCACACTAACCTTATCCACCTATAATAATCGGGGCTCTCATTAACCTTACCCAACTATAATACTCGGGGCTCTCATTAACCTTATCTACCTATAATAATCGGGGCTCTCATTAACCTTACCCACCTATAATACTCGGGGCTCTCATTAACCTTATCTACCTATAATACTCGGGGCTCTCATTAACTCTCATTATAGGTTCATAGGTTAGTACTAAGCTAACTGCCCTTGCGAGCCATTTAAGCCTAGCCAATTATCCCTTGTGAGACTCAAACCCTGCACCTTGTGTTTGTAAGGCAAACACCTAAACCATTAGGCCACCCTCCCATCCCCATTAACCTTATCTACCTATAATACTTGGGGCTCACATTAACCTTATCCACCTATAATACTCGGGGCTCTCATTAACCTTATCTACCTATAATACTCGGGGCTCTCATTAACCTTATCTACCTATAATACTCGGGGCTCTCATTAACCTTATCCACCTATAATACTTGGGGCTCTCATTAACCTTATCCACCTATAATACTTGGGGCTCTCATTAACCTTATCTACCTATAATACTCGGGGCTCTCATTAACCTTATCCACCTATAATACTCGGGGCTCTCATTAACCTTATCCACCTATAATACTTGGGGCTCTCATTAACCTTATCTACCTATAATACTTGGGGCTCTCATTAACCTTATCCACCTATAATATTTGGGGCTCTCATTAACCTTACCCACCTATAATACATGGGGATGTCATTAACCTTATCTACCTATAATACTTGGGGATGTCATTAACCTTATCCCCTCACACATGAACTGCTGGGAGCACACGCATCTGTATCAATGGGAAGATGATCTCTTTATTTTTTCCCTTACTAGTCTCTAACATCCTCTCCCAACCCCTCCTATCCTAATCACCATTACCTACCTGCTACCTCTTTGTGTATATCTACCACCAATTTCTCCTCATCTCTGGCTATAGCCCTTAAGCCTTACAGATAACTACCTTCATCTGATCACCGAAAGCCTATGCTTTTATAAATATAATGCACATGCTCTGAAATGTCCTCTGTGGTTACTAATGGTGTAGATTTACTTTTTCCAGATAATATATTGTGTTCTTTTAGAAATTTCACTTAGCTGAGGTGAGATGCCCAATCCGTGGCATGTTTTACGTTTCCTTATTCCGAGCAACACAGAGGAAAACAAAACAAACTATTATTTCCAAAAGTCCACATAAACTGATAAAGAGGTTGTGTGATTTAGAAGGATATGAGTCCTAATGATCCCATATCAAATTCTCTGAAACTTCATCCTACTGTATCTTCCTTGTTTTATTAAATTTGTGTCCACAAAATAGAAGCAGTGAACTTTCAGTACTTCTCTTTAGTCAATGAGGAATTTGAGCTAGTCAGACCCGCAGTTCAGCTGGTGTTACTAAAATTTTGTGCATATTTCATAGGTTCATGGGTAGGTAATAGGTTATCTGCCCAAGGGCATTTATAAGCCTAGCCAGACTGTGTTGGCTTTCGCCACCCCATTGATTAATTAACTGAGCCTCTGTCAAGCAGAGACAATGAAGTGATCCCAGGGGTGTATTTTCTGTTACCCATCCACTCGTCGAGGTTTTCCTTGAAGAGTGTTAGTGAGGGGCTCTGCCTAATGTAGATAGGAATTTTTTTCCAAGGCATAGGGAGTCTCTGTGACAGGAATCTATCCCTCCAGCATGTTCTATTTATTGTTGTGGAGAGGTTTAGCTCACTAGAGAGCGTGGCTCGCAGTGACTTGGATTTCTTTAGGTGGAGCATGTCCATCAATTCTGAGTTGGACATGGCTTTGTAAGTCAGGCAGAGATCACCTCTGAGTAAGCGATATGCCACTGAGTACAGCCGGAGTTTTTTCAGTCGGTCTGCATAGGACATATGTTTGAGGCCAGTAATCCTCTTGGGGAGGTACTTTTGTGGTCTTTCCAGCTGTTAGAAGTGTCTTGTGAGGTACATCCCAAATGGGGCATTGTACTCTATGATGGGTCTGATGAGTGATGAGTAGAGGGGCAATATAACCTCTTTATTTCTAGATGCGAACCCTTTAGTAATTAGATGGACCACATAGAAGGATTTCCTAACTATTTTGACAATATGATTGTCAAAGGCGAGATTATTATCTACCTGGTTCCCCAGATCTCTTATTACCTCTTCTGTATTAAGGGGGCTACCACCTATGTGGCAATTTGTGGGTGTTTTGTTTTTCCCAAATGGGATAACTATGCATTTTTGGCATTTAGCTTGAGGCCATGACTTTGACACCAGGTGTCCATCTCAGTAAGGCCTTTTTGGAGGATGTCCATGTCAGTCAGAGAGTCAATTATGGCTCCCAGTTTGCAGTCATCGGCGAACTTGTTTAGTCATAGCCCTCCTGTGTTTGCCTGTACTTCTGAGAAGTATATGCCGAACAGTAGGGGTCCCAGGACTGAGCCTTGCAGGACACCACTTGTAACTGGTTTAGAGTCGGACCTGGAGCCTGCTATTCTTACTGTGAGTTCCATCTGTAAGCCAGTTGGCAATCCATCTTGTGACATAGGGGTTTATGTTCAGGCTGATGAGTTTTTCTATAATACCTGAGTGAGGAATGGTGTCAAATGCTTTGGCGAGGTCGAGGTAGGCTGTGTGAACCACCTTTCCCTCGTCTATGGCCTTGGTGACTGCCTCAAAAAAGTCAACCAGGTTTAGTAGGCATGATCTGTCCTTAATAAAGCTGAACTGGGTCAAGTCAAGTGTTTGGAGGTTCCCAATGTCTTTGTTAATGAGTTACATGATGATGCGCTCCATAGTCTTGCAGACCAGGCTAGTCAGGCTTATGGGGCGATAGCTACCAGAGTCAGTTGTGGCCCCTCCTTTGTGGAGCGGAATAACCGTTGCTGTGTTTAGGTGGGGGGTTTGTTCGTTCTGTAGTTCGTGCAAGACGCATCCTGGGACACCATCTGGCCCCATTGACACTGTGTTTTTGGCTTTTGAAAGGGCTGTTTTCACCTGTGCGTCTGTGATTTCTGGGACACTACACTTTTTCGGTATTGTTGTGGGCCCTTTTGGAGGTGAGAGGGGGTGAAGTTTGCATTGAATCTGTCTGCCAGGATGTTGGCAATATCAGTGGGTTCAGTATATTTTGTGCTATTTTGCACTAGCTCAGAGCATATCTGTGAGTTGCCACTTAGATTCTTGACATAGCTAAAGAAGGCTTTGTGGTTATCTTTCGAATCCTTGGCTATTTTTCTTTCGAAGTTAGCCTTGGATGATTTTATGAGGGACCTTAGTTTCTTACTGATACTGGTCAGGGATGTCTTTCCTTCTTGGGATTTGCTTTTTTTCTGAACTAGTTTCCTCCTTTTATTGTATAACTTGTTTATGGCAGGGGTCCACCAGACTGGTTTCCTTCTCTTAGGGAAGTGAGTCTTGGTTTTGCTAGGGATGGCACGATCCACACATCCTTGTAGGTGCTCATAGAGTGTATTTGTAAAGGATTCTGCATCTTGGGCAGCGTTATCCTTTAGCATGGGGGCTGTGAAACTTACCACCTTTGTATTAAGTAAGGTGAAGTTTGCTTTAGAAAAGTTTTTCACTGTGGTTTCCTTGGTTGGGGTTGGTGGTGGGGTGTGGACATTCAGAGTGATTAGTTTATCGTCTGATCTAACCAGTGACAGGTTGACCTCCAGTGCGGAACACCTGTCGCCCATGTTGGTGATGACCAGGTCCAATATGTTTTCACCTCGGTAGGGGAGTTTACCAGCTGATCCAGGGTGTTTGAGTTGATAAATTCCAAGAAGCGCTGAGCCTGGGAGTTTGTACTCAAGTAGTTTTCCCAGTTAATGGTAGGGTAATTGAAATCGCCCAACATCAGGGTGTTCGGTAGGACCTTCATGTTTTCCAGTGTCTCCAGCGAGGCAGAGTGGTGGTCCTGGGTCATGGAGGGTGATCTGTAGAAGGCCACAATTTGCAATGCAGATTTGCCTGATGTTAGTTGCACATGGAGGATCTCAGAAGTATCATGCTGCGCCACTAACCTGGAGGTGTAGGTATCCTTGCTGAATATGGATACACCCCCTCCTTTTCTGTTTCGGTCCGTGTTCTGTGGCTGAAATGTGTGGTATGAGTTGTAGCCCGGTAGTGCTGGAGTGCTCTCTGGAGTCCTGAGCCAGGTTTCAGTTGCTGCACAGATGTCGACATTCTCCATACTGAGGAGTGCTTCGAGCGCATGCATTTTGAGATTTAAACTCCTGGTGTTGAGTAGCATAACCCTCATTTTTTTATTTGTACTGTTTATGGAGGTGGGTTTGACTTTTGAGCCTTGCCTAAAAAAGGCACTATGGGGGCAGCAAGAGCCTTGGCCAGTATTCGAAAGCCTAGGGGTGACAGGTGTAAGCCATCTCTTGCGAAGCAATGCAGCTTGTCGAGCATGTTGTCCCAGGCTGACAGACACTGGATCCCCTTTGAATGACACCAGAAGCTTAGCTAACTGTTGAAATTGATCATTTTTATTTTATACTGAGGTATCATTCTTGGAGAGGGCGGGATGCTACTCAGGGTCAGGGTCATACCAGCCTGGGCTACATGATCAGAGAGCTCTTCCATGTCTCTTTTCATGTAGTCCAGGGAGGTATGTCTCAGGTCATTCACACCAACATGAACAATGACAGAGTCATATTTGTACTTGTTCTGGAGTGACCTGAGTGCTTGTGTTATGTGGCAGATTCTGGCTCCCGACAGGCAGCTAACAGTAACCTTCGCCTTGTCCAGCCTAGTGAGTGGGACATCAGTGTGCCTGACTATAGAGTCATCTATTACTAGTGTGTTAGGTATGTTATTTCACCTTAAGGGCTGTGATTGTGCGGCACATTGATTTTGTGTTTTATGTGTTGTCTGGTTTGTGACGGGAGGTGCAGGTTTTTTGGGTGTCTGCTTTGGAGCTCTCTGATGCTTTTGCAGGTTTTTATTTAGAGCTTCCGAGTATGATTTAGTGTATTTATGTATATTTTTTGCCAGTGCTGGTTTAGTAGGTCTATGTGAGGCTGGAGGTGTGGTGCAAGTGTTAACCTTCTCCTCATGACTGTCTTTTCCAGTCTTAGGTGGAGAGACCTTAGCCTCCAGTTTGACTGTATAATTGCATCTCTCGCATATGTTAGTGTTTTGTGGTAGGAGGAGAGGGTTGTCTGTGTACATGAGGCAGTTGTAACATTGCCTCAGGATACCCAGGTTCACCAGCTGGACTGGAGAGTACACCTGAAGTTGCCCTTTGGTCATGCCTGAATAGTAGGGTCGCTTGGTTGATGAGGGGTGGATTAAGAGCCTTGTCCTGCTGGGCAATCAAGTGTCGGGGTATATTAGTGCTTGCTATTAGGTCTGAGCAAGTGCTGGACTGTAGGATGGTTTTTGAGTGCTGAGGTTGAGAGACTAGTTTCAAGGGGAAAAACTGAAGAGGAGACTTAATGGAGCCGAGAATAATTTAACCGTAGCTAACCGGTGCTGCCCAGTGTGCAAAACCATGCAAACACGGTTTTTAAACTACTAACTTCTGGGCTGGAACCACTCTTCCAGGGACAGACGGCTGCTCAAAGTTCCCCTCTCTCACAGGTGAACAGAGAAACTTCCCTCTATCCAAGTAAGGTATGGGCAACTCAGAAACTTGTAACACAGCCCTGAATTCAGCACTAGCCTGAAAAGTGGACTATACTAGCTTAGAAGGGTGGAAACAAGGAATGTTTTAACATATTTTATTTTGACAGTTTTACTTTCTTCTTTTTCTGTAGCTACTCGTCTTTACAGAACAAAGGACATCTGTGCATGCCTGTTGGAGTGGCCTGGAAGGGATTCTATGCGTCTGTGGACAGAATGACATTTAATATGCTTCTGATACAAATATAGCTATCAGTCTCCAAAGAAGTCCAAATGAATTTATATTTTCTTGTTTTAAATTGTGCTAACACACAGAAGATGTGCGTGTGCGTGTGTGTGTGTGTGTGTGTGTGTGTGTGTGTGTGTGTGTGTGTGTGTGTGTGTGTGCGCGCATATTTATTTGGGCCTTATTTGGGAAGTATATATGCTCTAGACACAGATACTCAAGGCTTGCAACCTCTGAAGTTAACAGCAAAACACAAATAACTTCCACAAATCAGTAAGAAAAAAATATGAATAAAACCATGAGGGGCTTTTACCCCATACTCCCGATACTTACATATGCTAATTCCAAGCATCTCTCTCAAATGTACAGAAATTCACAGAGTATCCAAATTTTTGCCTCATATTGTTTGCCTGTTCTTCATAAAAGTTCTCATTTTACTGCAAATCAGTCAGGACTGAAGTCACTAAATAATGACAGATTTGAGATTCAGATTTCATATCCTTCAAAAAATACACTTTAATGCACAACCTGTTGTTATAACAGTGTTCTAAGTTTGTATGAGTAAATATTAAAATTTGTCCCTAATTTTGGGCATTTACGCCCCACTATTTTTGCTCTTGTCCAGAATACTTACGCTAAGAGGTTTAGAGGTATGACTCTGAGATCACACTGTATTGGAGTAAAAGAAAATAGTTTAATTTCAGTGAAATTAATGTAATAACCATTTCTCCAATACAATGCACTCCAGATGTATTAAATGAGAAAATCCACTCTACAGCATATCAGCTCAAGCAACAACAAGTAAGTTTTTTTTCCTTAACTGCCTCCTGTGTGTAAATGTGATCACTCAGTCACAGGTTCATAGGTAGTTACTGGGCATGCAGTCCCGGAGACCATTAAGGAGTCTAGCCTAAATTCTCAATTGCCCTAAAGCACTGTCTGGTCAAGTGACTTGCTCAAGGTCACACAGTACATTGCCCTAAAGTATTGTCTGGTCAAGTGACTTGCTCAAGGTCACACAGTACGCCAATGACCACTGAGGGAATAAGAAACATGTAACACAGGAAGTAGCTCATTAACAGCTCACTGCCAGACAAGAGTGACTTGCAGGAGTGTCATCATAAGTTTATTAGGTTGTGGTGTTTTTGGATTATTTCTGACTAGGAGCTTCCTTTCTGGAGTTGGTTACTGCTCGTACCAGGTGGAATTTATCTTTTGGTTTTAGTTCTGGAAGTTTATTAGCATGCCGTCAGGATTACATCCTCATGCTTCCACATGATACAGTGACTAGGGTCTGTCAAGGCTGTCCAAAGACCCTCTTGAGTTATGTCTGTTGGTGCTCCTCACTGTCCTTTAGAGAAAGAGAGCACTGCAGCAAGTTACCCCCCCCCCCCCAAGATTACAAGCAGTATCTTCATCCCATCTTCCTAAATAGGTGCTTGTTGCATTATGTCTGCCTATCATACTCAGATCCCTTGAGCTTCTAATCTCTAAAACAACAGAGCTAGCCTTATGAGATATATTCTTAATTAGTTTACTTGCTTTACAAAACTGAGAAAAAACTGTTTTGATAGTTTTTAATAAACAGTGAAGGACCCCTGGAATACTTCTGCAGCACAACACAGATGTAAAAAGGAATTAGTCACATTTTAATCCAGTGCCAGCTTCATGGCTCAGTATATGAACAGTCACACCAAGAATTTGCATAAAAGGAAACAGCATGTAGAAGCTAGCGCAATGTTATTCATCAATTTTTCATCTTCTCTGCACTACTAATACTTTAGCATCATCAAACAGTTTAGAATTATTTTATAAAATGCTCATACCTCTCAACTTCCCATACTTTTGCATCATGTTTTTGGTCTGTACCATAAAATTTGTGATTTTCAAGCAAATCATTCAGGATTTAATTCACTTAATAATGGCAGACATTTGACTTTCAGACTTCAAATCCTTCAGAAAATGCATGCAAATGCAAAACCTATTATTCTAGCAACATTCTAAGTTTGTAATATCAATATTTAAAATGTGTCCATTAAATTGGTCCTTTGTCCCCCTTTATTTTTGTCTTTGTCCAGATTTGCTGTGTTAAGAGGTTGAGAGGTATGACTATGCTATATCCCAAAATGGTCTGACAGAGGCTGACATACTGTCATGATTTTGTTTATCCATTTATATGTTTTTGCTGAGCTTATAATGCACTCTGTTTTGACAGAAATAACAAAAACCTATACATAGTAACTCAGGTAGTTCTGTTTCTGTATTTACTTATAATGAAATTGCTGCATGTCAGTGTTATCTGCCTTTTGCCCTTTGTTTCCTGTGGTAGGCTATAGCTTCCCCATGAACCTGAATAAGATAAAACATATATCAGAAAATTAATGACTGCTTTACAGCACTTTACTGATTTCACTAAGACAAGCATTCAAGGTGCAAAAATCCTTATTTTATACATAATGTGGCAAATTATTTTAAAAAAATGTGAGGTTTAAAAAAGTTGCTAAATCCTTCATGGCAAGAAAAGAAAAAAAAATCAAGAACTTCACAAAAGGTACTAGGAACTAAAGAGTTTCCAGGCTGCATCTACCGATATTATATGAAGAAATAACACTGGCTAAGTTTAACCACAGGGGACAGTGGAGGCATCATTGAGTACTACTAAACAACCTTATATTTGTTTAATTGCCTTTAAAATGGAAGGCTCTTCCTTTAAAGGGAGCTGTACTTTTACAGATCAGATGAGGTCTGGAAGGCAGTACAGCGTCCTAGGTAAAAATCACTGAACTCCAAACATGGAGGTATCACTATGACCCATATCACTAGCTACATGTAATAGGCATATGATTCTGAGTAATTCATAATCTTCCTGGTTATCACATTTTTCAAAGCTTGTTAAAAATTTGCCCCCTTTCTTCTATCCCCCTACCAGCTTTTGCAAAACAACCTAACTGTGAAAGGACTAAAATGACCAGCACACAATATGGCTTTTCTGCAGATATTTGGTAGCAACCTCATTAAACATCAGATCAAGGAACTAGCTGCCGCAGGCAGTGGCAAGTGCCATATTAGTCAAAGGAAGAATAACGCGAAAAAAATGCAAACAAGCTAGTCTTACATTTCTCAAATAATAATGGTGTCTGTCTAACTCAGAACTTCCACATTCCTGCTAAACCTTGAAGCACAGTTGTTTAGGGCTCACAGCATTTGTTATAGAAATTCTTTGAATTCTTTTAGACAGGAAAAATACATCAAACCAATGCAACCAAGAAATACTTGATTTAATCACAACTGGGCTGAATAGTATGAATATTTCTGGGGTAAACCGGGGTTTGCAGATATAAAAATGAGCTCTTCGAGAATAAATGAACCTGATTTGCATCTAAACAGCTATTTTCTTTTTCTGTCTCAAATTACCCGGAGTTGAATACTTGAAAGGAAAAAATGATATGACCAGTTCAAAAAGATACCATAAAATCAGTAGTCCTAGTACACATACGTACACTCTTACTGCTTCTAGCATGACAAAGAGCTTAACTTTGATCTTAAAACTTCTGTGCATGTTAGATTACAGTTATTTTAATCACAGTAGATCTGTGACAGACAGCTTTGCACACATTAGGAAACTGTTGTAAAACAGTGGTACTAAGAATTTTGTAAAACAGCCTTGTGAGCCAAGGCCAGCATCTGAAGAGCTAGTCGGTTTTAGCTTGTCAGGGACATCTGACCGATAAGAACAAATTCTTCAGACTGCTCTGAAAAGCACCACTTGTAGGTTGCCCAGCTTAATTTAATTAATTCAGACTTCATGTACTGTTAACAGAATCACAGCTGTGAGGCTTTAAATAACACCTGTACACCAACACTCTGGCTGCTCACATATCAGTACGACTAAACAAACTACTTCCAGGAAACAAATTTCTTTGTCACCTGTAGACTTTTCAGTTAGGCACCCATTCTGTATTTTTTTTTTTGTTTGTGGATTTATTAGCACCCCTCCCAAAAAGCTACACATCCCAGTGTCAGCCCTTTCTAATTAAAGGAGATAGCATAATTTCATAACTTTTTTCTTACTATCAGTCCTTTGAAACCATCATCAAACTTTAACTCAAGCTGCAAACTGAGAAAGGTGCACAAAAGGGTTTTACTTTTATACTACTGCAGTAGAGATAGGGTGAAAACTGAGTTCAAGCTGAACATGACAGCTAAAAGAAAGTGACAATATTATTTATTGTACTACTGCAATTACAAGGTTAATGCGAGTGGTATTATTCATTCCAGTGCTGCACCCCCCCCCTTTTGCTGACTGGTTGTTTACTGGATTCTACTGTTTGGCCAGTTTCATTGCAGACATGTTCTACATGACAAGGATGAGTGATAAGGAAATGTAAAGAAGTATGTCATCAAATAAGTACAACGATACAAAGATAAGCCTTACAATGCTTGCTTTTCTAGTTTAAGTCTTGTCCAAGGTGCTGCCTCTATAAATTTGCACGCCCCTCATTCTGAATCTTTTTTGGCAAAGTCTTAAACTGTATGACCCTATCCTTGTTTATGTGTGTTTTTCTGGCAAAGTATCCAGTTTCCTCCCACATCATAAAGACATGCTTACAGCTGCGTACACGTTGGTTTACAAAGTCGACTGAACACGTGGGAGAAACAGACAATGTAGGTTTTGTAAAACCGAACTGGAAACAGTTGTACATATTGTTGCTAGTTGAGATATACTAATAGCAGAGGGACTGTATACTGAAAGGCATAATAATGTGAAAATTGTTGCACTGGGGATTGTGCAAACATTACGGTACTGAAGTGGCTGAAAAACACTGGAAACATGAGCCACAAAGCATCATAGAGAATTAAGTCTACATCACATAGGGTCATTTATTACCAACAGTTCAAAAGATAGATGCTAGAAAACCAGATATAGTGGTTCAAGAAAAGAAGACAAAAGTAGCATTGATCATTGAAATCTCTACACTCAGTGACTACAGTGTCTTACGTACAGAGAGACACAAAGTCATAAAATATCAGGATCTGCAGAGAGAAATGTGAGAAATGTGGAAGAAAGATACCCAGATAGTTCTAATAGCAGTGGGAACAACGGCTCTTATAAAATAGAATCTACAATCATATTTAGATACGTTACCAATCCATGTAACCCCATACGAATTGCAAGAGGAGTCATTACTGGGCATACTGCGGGTGCTGCGAAGAACACTTTTGTCTGACATCTAAGATTGAAGCAATACTAATTTCATGAACTTTAATCGTACTTTGACTAAGGAATAGGGTCCATTCCTGTCATGGTATTAGAAACCCAAAAGATTTGGAGAAATTAAAAAAAATTTTGAATGAAACAGTCACACACCTTATTCCTGGGTGTGATATACTAATGGCAGAAGGACTGTATACTGAAAGGCATAATAATACGGCAAGACTGTTGCACTGGAATTGTGTAATCATGGTATTGAAGTAGCTGAAAAACACTGGAAACATGAGCCACAAAGCATCATAAAAAAGATGAAGTCTACATCACACAAGATCACCCATTACCAATAGTTCAAAAGACAGATGCAAGAAAATCAGATAAAGTGATCCATGACAAGAAGACAAAAGTAGCACTGATCACTGAAATCACTATACCCAGTGACTACAGTGTCTTACACACAGAGAGACATAAAGTCATAAAATATCAGGATTAGCAGGCAGAAACGAGAACAATGTGGAAGAAAGATACCCAGATAGTTCCAACAGTAGTAAGAGCAACGGGTCTTGTAAAAAAGAATCTACAATCGTATTTAGATATGTTACCAGTGCATGTAACTCCATATAAATTGCAGGAGTCACTACTGGGCACATTGCGAGTGCTGCGAAGAGCACTTCTGGATGACATCAATACTAATTTCATGAACTTTAACTGTATTTTGACTTAGGAATGGGGTCCATTCCTGTCATGGTATTAGAAACCCAAAAGACTTGGAGAAATTAAAAACTGAATGATGATACTACAGACTGCATACAGGCAGATATGCAGAGGGGTTCATCTTCAGTTCTAGGCTGGGGTGCCTTCTGAGTGTTGTCTATGTGTTCTTCCTGCATCCCTGTGGATTTTCTCCAGATGCTCCAGTTTCTTCCTATTTCCCAAAGACGTGGTAGGTAAACTGGCTTTCCCTGAGTTTTTCATAGGTGTGTATGTGGTGTGTGTTTTTGTATGTGTATTCTGTAACAGACAGGTACCCTTTCCAGAAATGGTTTCAGCACTTCTTTGTACCAAGCGATTGCCAGGATAGGTTCCAGTATCCCTGCAACCCTGTAAAAGGATAAACCAAGTAATTACAAAAGAAAAGAATGAATAAATGTTCATGTAGTGTGTGTGTGTGTGTGTGTGTGTGTGTGTGTGTGTGTGTGTACACGAGTATTCTGTGAGAGACCGACAGTCTGTCTAGAATGGGTTTTAGCGCAGGGAGAGATAAAAGAATAAAGCAATTTACGTGAAAATGAACCTACGAATAAATATATATGCACTGTGTGTGTGTGTGTGTGTGTGTGTGTGTGTGTGTGTGTGTGTGTGTGTGTGTGTGTGTGTGTGTGTGTGTGTCCTGCAATAGACTGGTGTCCCATCCAGGATTGGTTCCATGCCTTATGTCCACTGTATGATGGACTACAGCTTCTCTGCAACCTTGAAAAGGAATAAAATGTGTACTGGAAAATTAATGAATGTCAGAAGATATGTAAGCCAGCATTACTGAGACAAGATCACCAAACCAGGATCATACCTAGCTGGTGAACAGTGGAAAGGAAGAGATGGGTTAGGTATATGCTATGGAGTCCTAAGGGTTTTCATTATAAGAGCAAGGGCAGTAACTGCATTCATTTTACTGTTATGATTGTATCTTTGAATGGGGTGAATATATACTAAATATGGGATCACACTAATGACTGCTCTGCTGGCTTAGAGGGATAAAGCCTTGACTACAGCCCAGTTGACCCAAGTTTAAATTGCAGCTCTGGCAACTGACAGAGGGGCAGGGAGGAATAGGAGTGCCCATCCTGGGGGGAGAGGGTGCACATGGATGATGCTGCCTAACTGGCAGGAAGCTGCCCTCAGATGTAATAAATGAAAATGGGGGGGTAGGGAAATTGGGTAGGACATATAAAATTAACCCCCCCCCCCATCAAATGGAAGCACAGATGTGTGAGCCTCCGGGACACTCTTAAGATCATTGACTGACCCCCAGCAATACTAGAATAAGTCTGAGGGTAGAAGGATGGCTGGCAGACCCAGAGTAGCCGTGGGGCAAAGTAGGCCAAGCTAGTAAGATAAGGTCAGCAGGAACCAAAACAATATGAGGTTGCAGTATATTCATTTTCTAAAGTACAGCACCCTCAGAGTCAGGAAGTACAGTACCAGGATGTGCAGACTGCAAGCCAGAGATGCACGGAGCGAAATATAAAAGTAATCCCCTCCCAGACTGAAGTAGAGACAACCGAGCCCCAGAAATGCCTTTAGGATCCACTACCAGCTCAGCAATACCGGAGTAGTCTGGGGTTAGGTGGTTGGATGGTAGACCCGGCGTGGGGCACTGGAATCTGGGCTGGTAGAATGAGGTCCAAGGGGGACCAAGATTACAAAAAAAAAAAAAGCACACTTTTTATTTAAAGCATGTTCTAGTGAAGATATTAAAAACGGTACAATGTCTTCATCCAAAAAAAAAAAAAAAAAAAAAACACCTACCATTTTAAGCCAAGCTCTAAAATTCTTTTTTTTTTCAAAACAGGTTTATTGTTTTAACATATAAGAGAAATATCATAACAATTTTATACAAGTAATTAAAAATAGGTATTATTATAATATTCAACAAAAGCTCTAAAATTCTGAATATATGAATTGAACAAAGACAGAGATGGCAGATGGATTGGCTGCAGAATTAACTGCGGCATTGAAAAGTTTAGTTTAGTGACTGTATATAGCCACCAAATGTTGTGAGTGTAGTATTCATTAAAATTATTTATTTGCATATTTAACTTTAATCTTGATCTACTCCCTATCTGCTTAGCTAGAAATCTTAGTCTAGTTGTCATCCTTTAAAAGACCTTACTACACCATTGCCTGAAAAGCATGAACTTGACACTTCTGCAGAATTATTATTATTATTATTATTATTTACATTTATCCATCTGCCACTCAGTGAGCCACTAATACAATTTCATGACAATTTGTCCTGAAAGGGGCATTAAATAAGCTTGTCCACTTTCTCCTTTGCTAATGTATAATTACCCTGACAAGTAAGGTGATGAACTGCAATGAGCATAGATATTGTGAGTGTAAGCAGTGCACTAGTAAAATCATGTCATTCACTGAAGACTGCATAAATATTGCTACTGCTCATCAGTGGTGTTTGCACTTTTACATCTAATCAAAGTCCTCCAGTGACCATTCCCAGGTAGTGACCCACTGACCATTTAAAAAACAGCCTGCAATCATTCAGGTTCAGACAATACCCAAAGGCATGGAAATCACATTGCTAGTACAGACGGATATTATTGACTGCATTCAAATCTACAACCTAAGTAACTCTATGCACACTCTCTCTATGCCTTGCATTCTCCTGTGCAAGACGGACTGTTCCCAATCATGACTAAAAGGATTAAAGTAAACAGATGTCCATGCTTTACTCCATCCCTTAGAAAAATCTGTGCAAACAGTGATGATGCCTGGAGGTTATAAAACTAGAACTCAAGTGATACATATCCAAAGGATTCTTAGCCCTAATAAGGGCCAGCAGGGCACCCGCTAATGTTGCCAAATCAACTCATCTTAGTTCTAAAGAAAGGATGCTCATTTGGTCACTCAAAGATGTTCTGAAGAACAATCAAATTTCTTACTGGGGACTTACCAGCCACTAAGAAAAAAACAAACAAACAGGTACTTGTACTGAATTTGCTGTTGAAATTTAACAACTAATTAGCATCCAAAGCTTTCTAATAGTCTTCCCAAGTTTGAGTTCTTCAACACTTGCTACTATATTTCATGAGGTAGTTAGTAGCCATCACTGTATTTCATTGTGGATCTCTTAAAAGAATTTCTGCACCCAAATACCCTGGATCCCCTACAGAAGACCGACAGCTCACAACACCGACACCCACATCGCCGACACCAAAAGCCGACACACGAAATACCGACAACAGCACTACTGCAGAAAAAAGAAAAATAACATTTCCTTTTTTTCTGCTAGCAGGGGAGGGGCAATGCCCCCACACCCCCCATGGGGGGCTCCGCCCCACCCTCTTAACTTTAATATACCAACTCCGAGATTGCACTACAGTGCAGGAATGGAAATATGCTCATTCTGCACTATGGAGACTTATCGTTTCCCCATTGTCGGTATTTCATGTGTCAGGCTTTTGGTGTCGGCGATGTGGGTGTCAGTGTTGTGAGCTGTCGGCCTTCTGTAGGGGATCCTGCACATCATATAACATTACTTGAGGTCAGCTTCTGCTGTTATAACAACACAGATGAACTGCGAAAATGATTTGGTTCTTGTCTTGAACTGACTGCTTGCTAATAAATTGGCTACAAACTTTAGAGATCTGCAGTCATTGTTTCTGGAATCCCACAAAGGATCAGTTTAGGGCCACAATGTCCAGAAAACAGGGCACTAATGTTTATCTTTGTCTAAAGCTAACTGGCTACCAATCATGGATAGAGATAATACTGTTAAACAAACTAGATTTCAAGTTGATTAATGATCAGTGTTGTTCACCATGGCAAATAAATTACGTTTTAGGAAAACTGTCTGTCCTTTGAGATCAGGCAGTCTGGGGACCCTATCCTTTCAAAGATCATGCATTCTCCTAGCCACCTAGCGAAAAAGCCTTTTTAAAGATAGTACCAGCACCAGAGCACTATGAAAATGCTTATGAAAACACAGAATGATGAACATCAACAAGGAGTTTACAAGACAATTCTGAGAACATCTTGGGCAAGATTATATATGTTACTGCTTTTGTGGCAGTGGATAGCTGTTTTGGTTCAATTTCAAAAGACTGCAACATGCCTTTATATCTCTATTTTACCTGATTTTTGATGATTATTTTCCTACAGTTACTACTGTTATGTATTTTATATGTGTAATATATTACTTCGGTTGCTGTTATCTTATTGCTTTGGGTTGTGGCTAAACCAGTCCACCAACCTGGTTAGCAAAAATAAATGAAACATATGCATGTATACATTAAAACAATTTATTACTTATGGACAAATCAGCAAAAAAATGGAGCAGGATGTGACAGTTATCCTTTAAATGGAGCAAGGGATTGATTAAATATCTTGGATTTTTTAATGATTATGTAAAAACAATTCATCTATTGTTTTAAATACTTGGAATTACCTTTTTATACATGCTCTTATTTGGAACTAAGATAAGTTGTTCCAGCTTGACAAAATAAGATAATCTTAAGTTTTAAGGCACATTCCAATTCTGGTACCCAATAAATGTTAAACAAAATAAAGACATTGGTCCTTTGCTGAATATGGAAACGCAAAATATGTAACATTTCACAATATAATCTTTATGTAAATATCAAAATGGAGTGAATATCCACAAACATTACTGCATTTAGGAATGATACATCACATGTAACTTACAGGATAGCTGTTATGATTAAATCTCCACCTCATTTGGTTTCCCCCTGCCTAACATGGACAAAACTTAAATCTTGGACTCACCAGCACAGCATGAGATTTGCATTCTTTTCTTTGAATTAAATTAAATACATGTTTAATGACTATTTTCTTTTCAGGTAAAAAAAAAAAAAACGTTTCTGAAGGATCACTCCAAATATTCTTAATGCTTAAAATTTATTATTTTGCAGGTAGGTATCCAGTGCAGAAGCCCTTCTATCCTTGACCAATTTACTGATGCTTTATAACATCATACTACATCACATGTAACAGAATGAGGTAGTAAGCGTGTGTATCCTTTCCAACAGTACATTTAACATTCTGTCTCCTCCCCATTGTAAACGTTTCCCTTTCTATGCATGCACCATGCCCTCTTGATTACTCTGCAGATTCATTCTCTCCTACCCATTTTAGCAGTTCATTTCATTGGTCTACGACTCTCTGTATGAAGAAGTGCCTTTCAGAGATTCATGGAGTGGTTAGTCTGTAAAATCTCCTACCTGTAGCTCTCCTTAGTGTTCAGGATGACCTCTTCACATCTACCTATTACACTTTCCACCATTATAATGATCCAGTTTCTTCTATTCTCAGGTGAGAAGAGTTCT
Organism: Protopterus annectens; assembly: GCF_019279795.1. Lineage (NCBI taxonomy): Eukaryota > Metazoa > Chordata > Ceratodontiformes > Protopteridae > Protopterus > Protopterus annectens. The sequence continues at coordinate 438,017,118 of NC_056737.1, read as the reverse complement.
GCTTCTTCTCCTTCTTGGCCATATCCCTTTTTCCTCTGTCCCATGGACCTTTCTGGTTACTTTTCTCTGGATTTCTTCCAGCAGGTGATATTTTGTTTTTTTGCATGTCCTCCAGAACTTCACACAGTACACACAATGTCGTTTGGCCAAGATTCTGTATAGAGAAAGCATTACCTATTTGTTTCTGAAGTTTATCCCCTTAGACAATTTATTTTATTATTTATTTATTTAACATCTGTTTATTGGGAAAAGTCCGACAGGGATAGAGCCCATTTTCAATGGAGGCCGGGGAGAAACCCTCTAGACGCATGTCTTCGGAATGTGGGAGGAAACCGGAGCACCCAAAGGAAAACCATGCATATGCAGGGAGGATATGCAGACTCTGCACAGAAGGCACCTCAGATGAGAATTGAACCAGGGAACCTCTTGCTGTGAGGTAACAACTCTAACAGGTGCACTACTGCATTCTCAGTTTGATCTTGATGTCTCAAATCTCCAGATATTGTTCCTGCTTTCTAGTCATATGGTCGGTTTTACTTGTTTATCTGCCTGCTTGCTAATTTATTTACTTAATTATAATTGTTAACCAGGTAAGCACACTGGTCTCACGATGTTTTCATGAGTGAACCGGGCACATGGGCAAAGTTGCAAATTGCACTGATATGAACAATAACAAGCAACATTTGATAAATCATTAGAGATTACAATAATGCAAATATAAATAATTAAAAAGTAAAAGGTACAATGAATAAATATATGTGTGTAAATGTTGACAGAAAAAGCTTTTTGTAGAAAGTAAAAAGCAGGAAGTGAAATAACTATACTGTGGAAGGAATTACCCTGGTGTAAAGGAAGGAGATATGAAAATGCAGTAAAGGAATGAGGTAGGAAAACAATTTTGTAGGAAGTCTGTAGTTAGACCACTAGGGTCAGTACTTGTGCAGAAATATAATTAGAGTCAGTGGACCAAGTTTTGCTAAGAGGTTACTGCTAAGAAAAAAGTTTAACCAGGTAAATTGAAGCAATGACATGGACATGCTTGTTTAAGGCGTTTTTTTGAGACAGTTACATATGATTGTAAAGATGACCTGGCTCTGACTTCCTGTGGGGTCATATTCCTGCGGCATCATATTCCAGTTTGCTGCTGTTAACTCAGTGAATGCTCTTTCAGAGGCAGCTGAAGAGGAGTTGGCTGTTACCAGCAGTGTCTCATCTGTTCAATGAGTCTTTGAAATGTTATAGATTTTTAGTGTTGGGCAGTAGTGGTTATTCAAAAAGAAAGAGGTCCTTGCATGAAATGGGATCCAACTGGATTTGTTAATTGCTAAGCAATGGTCCTCATTGTGAGAGCTTAGGTGTACAAATCAAAAGGTTATGTGTTTCGTTCTTTATAATAAGTCTGTATTTTGGGAGGACTGTAGAGCAGTTATAGTTAGTTGATATTTAAGCCTGGGAAGCATCTCCTCCAGGTGTTACTTAACACCAAGGATTTTCTGGCTAAAGCATATCAATTAAGAGAAAAACACACACTTATGGATCAAAATCCAAACGAAATCCCCACAAAAAACAGAAAGAAAGAAGCAGCACAAACTGAATAAGAAATTTTTCTTTACTGAATTCGGATTCTGGTACCTCGGCCTTCGCCTTCAAATGGAACAATGTTACAAAATGCAAAACAGTTTAAATACACCTTGCACAACCAATTAAACAATTAATCAATCAGAATAAATACTCTATAATTAAAGAAATATACATACATATATATATATATAAGTAAGAAGATAATAAATTATTACACCCCACAGAATAAATATTTCATGTATTATAATTCTAAATTCATACCATTGGGAAATAATGTTCCAAAATTTACAATAAACCTTGATTCCATACTCAATAATTTATTCTGAAAATTGAAATTATTTTCACCCATTCCCCATGGTTTAGCCAAAATACTGAATTTAAAACCAGAATGGTCCCCCTCATGGAACTGACAGAAATGGCAAGCAACTGGACTATCCAGTCTGTTATTCCTAATATCCCCGAGATGTTCCAATATTCTTAATTTAACCTTACGTTTTGTTTGTCCTATATACCATTTTGGTTCTGAACAACTGCAACCTATAATATAAATCACCCCTGACGAGTTACAGTCAAAGTGATCTAACGCATGGTAAACAACCCCATTAATACTCTGACCATCTAAATTAATAATTTTATCACAAATTTTACATTTCTTACAAGCAAAAGAGCCTGCATTAAATACTCTCTCCTTCCTACCCTTGTTTCTTAATAATTCTTTCAGATTTTTACATCTTGTGTGGGAGAAAACAATATTATGTGGAACGATGTTCCCTAAAAATTCATCACTAGTTATAATGGGCCACAAATTCAAAACTATTCTCTTCAAAACTGAAGAAAAAGGAGAGAATTTATTTACAAAAAATATTTTATCCATTTCCTCAAAAACTTTCTCATTAGACAAAAATGAATTGTTCACAGATTTCCTCCTATTCATAACTATATTCATGTTCATTCAAATTTAACTTTTTTTTTTTTTTTTTTAACATACTAACGGACTACTAACAACCAGGTCTGTTTTTCTGAGACCGAATATTTCATTTGTACATAATGTGTTTTGTAATGATGTTGGTTCTATTTCTAGTTGTGACCGTTTAAATATAATTAACCTCTCAGACTGTGTGTTAACTGATAATATGACTAATGTTTTATATATGGGCACCAAGTTTGTCCCTACACACATTCCTACACTAGCGGAGGTTCTATTGGAGGTTAGGGCCTTCTGTAGAAAATTATATTTGAAAGTTCACTTTCACAAACGGGCATTAGAAAACAAACAAAACACCAATGGTGATAACATTCTTGATGTTTCCAATGATTCACTTTTTGATAGTTCTTTAATGGATATTTCTATCCATGAAAATGAATTGTTTGATATTTATGATGATGTCGAGTACAATGAATGTAATGAACAGAATGTTTACATTTCTAATAGGGGTTTTGAATATAATACAGGATATGGTAAACTTACTATCCCCAAGGTTCCATATGTTAGCAATTTTAACCCTGTCAAAAATAATTACTGCATAAGTTTTTTTGAGAAGGCTTTGTTTAAGCAAGTTAAGGATGAATATTTTTTGTTTAAAAAAAGAAAAAAATGTTATAATTTAAATAGGGAAGAATGGCAAGCTTTGTGTAAGCTAAGAGAAACTAGTGACAAATATGTATTTTTGGAATCGGATAAAGGTGGCAATTGGGTTGTTTTCAACAGGAATAAATACAATTCCATAGCCCTTGAGTTACTTTCAAATAATGGGGTCTATATTTGTTTATCTATGAATCCTATTGTTGAATTTAACATTAAACTTTTGGAATTACTAGAGAAAGGTGAAAGACTTGGTTTCTTTTCACCAAATGATGTTAAAAAACTTTATATTAAAAATCCTAATGATGCCAGATTTTTCATTTTGCCAAAAATACATAAAGATTTAATCAATCCACCCGGTCGTCCAATAGTCTCAGGAAAAGGGGCTTTTTTACAAAATGTGGGTATATTTTTGGATTCTATACTTAAAGAATATTTAGTGAGAGTTCCCTCCCATGTTAAAAATACTAAGGAAGTGTGTGATAACTTCAGAGGAAAGACATGGCATGAGAGTTATTACTGGGCCAGTGTGGATGTGGTTTCACTATACACATCCATTTCTACGAAATGGGGTTTAGAGGCTATTTTTTCCTTTATGGGGGAAGGACCAAAAACCCATTTTATTATTTCATTGGTGGAATTTTGTCTCACTCATAATGTATTTGAATTTAACAAAAAATATTACTTACAGAAGGAGGGTACGGCAATGGGTGCCAGTTTTGCACCATCTTATGCCATTCTTTTTATGGGTTATTTTGAAAATGTATTTATTTATACTACAAGGTTTTTTCGAGACAAAGTTTTGATTTACAAGAGGTTCATTGATGATCTTTTGTTCTTGTGTAGGGGTGATCCAGGAGATTTTGATGAATTCATCATGGGTTTAAAATTAAATCCATGTGGACTAGATTTTACATATCAGATTAATGTTGAAAGTATGGATTTCTTGGATGTACATTTTTACGTTAGCACTAAGGGCACAATTGAACATAAACCATTTCATAAAAAGACAGCTGTGAATAATTTTTTGCATGCTAACAGCATGCACAGCTGTTCTTTAATCAAATCTTTGCCTTTTGGTGAATTCAGACGTATTGCTTCTAATACGTCTGAAAATATAAATATACAAAGGGAGTTTGACATAATTTATAAAAAATTAATAAACATAGGTTATACTAGTAATATTGTTTATTCTAACAGAACTAAGGTAGAAAAAATGTTAAATTTGAATGAACATGAATATACAGTTATGAATAGGAGGAAATCTGTGAACAATTCATTTTTGTCTAATGAGAAAGCTTTTGAGGAAATGGATAAAATATTTTTTGTAAATAAATTCTCTCCTTTTTCTTCAGTTTTGAAGAGAATAGTTTTGAATTTGTGGCCCATTATAACTAGTGATGAATTTTTAGGGAACATCGTTCCACATAATATTGTTTTCTCCCACACAAGATGTAAAAATCTGAAAGAATTATTAAGAAACAAGGGTAGGAAGGAGAGAGTATTTAATGCAGGCTCTTTTGCTTGTAAGAAATGTAAAATTTGTGATAAAATTATTAATTTAGATGGTCAGAGTATTAATGGGGTTGTTTACCATGCGTTAGATCACTTTGACTGTAATTCGTCAGGGGTGATTTATATTATAGGTTGCAGTTGTTCAGAACCAAAATGGTATATAGGACAAACAAAACGTAAGGTTAAATTAAGAATACTGGAACATCTTGGGGATATTAGGAATAACAGACTGGATAGTCCAGTTGCTTGCCATTTCTGTCAGTTCCATGAGGGGGACCATTCTGGTTTTAAATTCAGTATTTTGGCTAAACCATGGGGAATGGGTGAAAATAATTTCAATTTTCAGAATAAATTATTGAGTATGGAATCAAGGTTTATTGTAAATTTTGGAACATTATTTCCCAATGGTATGAATTTAGAATTATAATACATGAAATATTTATTCTGTGGAGTGTAATAATTTATTATCTTCTTACTTATATATATATATATATGTATATATGTATGTATATTTCTTTAATTATAGAGTATTTATTCTGATTGATTAATTGTTTAATTGGTTGTGCAAGGTGTATTTAAACTGTTTTGCATTTTGTAACATTGTTCCATTTGAAGGCGAAGGCCGAGGTACCAGAATCCGAATTCAGTAAAGAGAAATTTCTTATTCAGTTTGTGCTGCTTCTTTCTTTCTGTTTTTTGTAAAGCATATCAATTGCCAGATATCTGTCTGCTTGGTCAATCTTTCCAAATCGTCTCTTCCTTTCTTTTACTATGGCACTTACCTACATGTTATCAGCTAAGAGGGTGGATGGTCCACGCCCTTTCTGCACTATGGCACTTACCTACATGTTATCAGCTAAGAGGGTGGATGCTCCATGCCCTTTCTGCAGCAGTACTTAACAGTGGAAGCAGGTTGCTCCATACCTTCCACAACGTGTATGGTTTGCAGACCAATGCAAACAGAATGGCAGGAAACAATCTCCTAGCTTTCTGCAGCGGTACAACAACAGTACTGTCCGGCAGCTACCCCCAAGCACAGTAACAACTCACACCATATATCAGATTGTGAACCAAGACTGGATAAAGTGGATATCACACCCCAAACACAGTAACAATTCACACCACATATCAGATTGTGAACCAAGACTGGAAAAAGTGGGTATCACACCCCAAACACAGTAACAATTCACACCATATATGACATTGTGAACCAAGACTGGATAAATTAAGTATCAAACCTCAAACACTGTAACAATTCACACTATATATCAGATTGTGAACCAAGACTGGATAAAGTGGATATCACACCCCAAACACAGTAACAATTCACACCACATATCAGATTGTGAACCAAGACTGGAAAAAGTGGGTATCACACCCCCAAACACAGTAACAATTCACACCATATATCAGATTGTGAATCAAGACTGGATAAAGTGGGTATCACACCCCAAACACAGCAACAATTCACACCATATATCAGATTGTGAACCAAGACTGGATAAAGTGGGTATCACACCCCAAACACAATAACAATTCACACCATATATCAGATTGTGAACCAAGACTGGATAAAGTGGGTATCACACCTCAAACACAGTAACAATTCACACCATATATCAGATTGTGAACAAAGTCTGGATAAAGTGGGTATCACACCTCACACACTGTAACAATTCACGCCAAACATCAGATTGTGAACCAAGACTGAATAAAGTGGCTATCACACCCCCAAACATAGTAACAGTTCCCACCATTTATCACATTGTGAACCAAGACTAGATAAAGTGGGTATCACACCCCCAAACACATTAACAAATCAAACCATATATCAGATTGTGAACCGAGACTGGAAAAAGTGGGTATCACACCCCCAAACACAGTAACAATTCACACCATATATCAGATTATGAACAGAGACTGGATAAAGTGGGTATCATAAAATGATGGGATGTATTTCTGTTGCCAAAAAATAGCTGTTTCTTTCTTTATTTCCACATGTTTACTGGGAAAGTCCAACTGGGCAAACAAGCTGCTTCAAAGCAGAGCCCCGCAGAGAAAATCTCCATGAGAAATAACAACAGTAGTACATATACAACATATAAAATAATCTGGTTGACATTTAGCAGCATTACATACAAAGTGATAAAGCAAGCAGATAATTATCAAATACATATATTTTGCAGTAAAATAAACAGCACTGAGTAAAGTTAAGTAGCAGTACATTAGGGCAGACATAATTATATGCATTTTGTCATAAGAAGAGTAGAAGACATAAGAATAAGAGGAGAATGTCACTAACAAGTATGTGTACATAGGGCAGTTAGTTTAGGAATAATTAAACCTGAGCTATAGCAGGCCAGATCCAGGAGTGAACCAGGAACAAGTTTAGTTTGTCTTTGAAGATGTGTGAGTTGTTCAGGACATTGACTGGGGAACAGAGTTTCAGGAACTGAGATACAGCTGGAGTCGAGAGCACTACCTGATTTGTGAATTGAGAGGAGATGTTTGTCAGCAAAGCTGAGAGCTTTATTGCTGGAGTTGTAGCATACCACTTTGGGCAGGACATTTTTCAAGATGAAAGACTAATTTCTGTGCAAACTGAAGATGGGAATATGTGAGGAGGTGAGGTAGCTCAAGTGAATTTAGGTGCCTGAAGACAATTCAGTGCCGTGTGGAGAGCAACTTGTTGGAAGCAAATTTGGCTTTTTATCATCGTCAAGGTGGACTTGAGGTTGGTGAAAATAGGGGATGCATACAGAAGTGTAAGCAGCAGGTAGATGGATGCTTATGTTATCCAGCTGCTTTCAGTTAGACACTGTTTGGCTTTATACAGCAGACCCAACTTCTGATGTGTTTTTTCATTGCTTGTTGGATGTGGAGGTTGAATGTCATGGTGCCATCTAATATAAGACCTAGTACTTTAGTATTGGAGACCACCTTGATATTTATCTTATTTGCAGAGGTGATATGAAAGTTAGCATTGCATCTGGTATGGCACTTACAAGTGAACAGGTGAAATGTCTTTTTTGGGTTTAGTATTAGGTCTGATTTTGCTAGCCAGTTTTCTGTGGAGGAGAATGAATCCTGTGTGAGCTATTGGAGAAGAATGGAATTTTGAGTAGAACAGATAAGGGTTACACCATCAGAATAGCAGACTAGTATTCAGACAGTATGCAATTTATTGATAAATATATTAAACAGTGGTCTGTATGGAGTCAACACCAGCAGAGAATGGTAAAAACGTAAAGATGCTAGCTGGCAATTTAACACCATGGAACCTGTCACACAGGTAGCTGAGGAACTATGGCAGACTGCGGTAGGTCAGATCACAAGAGACTACCTGATGGAGCAGTTTGTTATAACAGACACTGTCAAAAGCTTTAGATAAATGCATGAAAAGGTCAGACAGAATATTACCTGTATTGCAGCTACAAATGACACTGTTAGAGAAGTCTGTTAGTACAGTAGTGTTGCTATGGTTTGATCTTAAGCCATGCAGAGTGAAGAGGACGTTGTTAGGAAGAATGTGGCTGAATAGTTGAGAATTAGTACATTCTTCTATTTTTGATAGAGAGAAAGTATGGTTATGGGGCTATAGTTGAACAGATCAGTTGTGTTCCCCCTTTGTACAGGGGTAGCATGAAAAATTTCTTCCGTAAAGAGGGGACATAAGACTGTTGGGTGGATCTGTTAATGAATATTGAGATGGGGAAGGCAATGGTATCTGCTGTGACTTTTAGGTATTCAGCAGGTAGGTTATCTGCAGCTAAGGTGGTGGGTGTTAGTTTTTGGAGGTACTTTTTAATAACAGAGGCTGAAACAGTGTTGATGGAGAAATTGTTATGGTTACCACTGACTTGGAAATTAAGCTGTAGTAAATGTTTAGTGCCCATTTTAAGTAATGGTTTTATGGCACTGAGGATGTGAGAGTTAAATAATGAATTGATACTGTCCGGATTGCAAGTCTGGGTATGGAATGGGTGTCTCTATTCTACTCAGCGATAAATGTTTTTTGATGGAGCTCCAGAAAGTAATAGGATTTTTTGATGATTGCTTTGTTATTTAAAATGGCGTTTTTTTATTGTTTTTAACTTTTATTTTGGTTTGATTATGGAGATTTTCCAGCGTTTTGCTAGCTTGTTATGTTTTCCATGTCTTATCACTATCCTGCATTAAGTTTTTTGATTGTTGCAGATAGCCAGGGGCAGTATTTTGTTTGACCCTCTTTGTGCATATGGGTACCATTTGTTTAGAACATTGAAGAAGGTAATATTAAACAGGTGGACCGCATCATCTAGGGAATGGTTTTGAGAGTAACCCACTTTATAGAGGTAAGAATTTTTAAGAAAGTTTCTTTATTAAAGTTTGTTAGATTTCATACTTCTTTAAAACAGTACTTCATGGGATGAAGAGTAGTGCATCTAATGGCAAAAACTGGTAGATAGTCAGTAAATTTATCTGGTTAGGTGCCTAAGGATGAAACTTTAACAGGCTTGTTTTCTGGAAATTAGTCTAATGTTTTTTTTTTTTTTTTTTACACTGCTTGAATTTTTGAGTCCAACTGGGCTATGAATTTGTTATCAGTAACTGTATAAGTTTAGTGACAGTGAGGGTGAGCCAGTACCCATGTTTACGTCATCCAAGATTATTGTTTCATGTGAATATTTGATGAAGTGCAGGAAAGGAATTTTTTAAATGTTTTACTGTTCTTACCAGGTGGGATATATTGAGCTATAATACAGGGGGTTTTCCTGTCATTTAATCTGAAGAAGGAGACAAATATCTTGGCATTTTTGAAGCTGTGGAAGTATATGGGTAGAGAGAGTGTTCCAGGGTATTAGACTACATTACAGCTATGCCACCACCTTTTTTGCTTGCTTTTCTGTCAAGTCTGTATATGTTATCACCTGGTAGGGTGATTTTCTCATTTTTTCCCCCAAAAATTCTTTATTTAGTTTTTCAAATCATAATAATACAGACAAAATAAAACAAAGATATTGTACATTGGGTAAAGAAATGTAGGTACACAAAATCGATTCATACATAAACACCTAACTTATTTACAACTGTACAAAGGTGCCATATACTTTATTTTCAAGGTGAATCAGCAAGCTTACAATAATGTGGATATTTCTTATTTTCACAAAGTCACTTATGTTTTAGAAATGTAACTATGCGTGTAAAGACCAAAGTCATTATGATAAAGAGGGTGGGTTATGCTAGTAGTAAGTTAAACGTTTGTTCCCATCTTTCTAGTTTCTTCAGTGTATCACTCTTTGTGTCAGTTACCTACTTGTGGGCCAGTAGATGTCTAATTGCCATTTCTATGAAATCATTCCAGTTTATGTTGAGTCTGCCCCCCCCCCCCCCCCATTTGGAAGCAACATATAGTTTTATTAATAGAAATAATGTGATATAAATGTTTGTTTTGCTTTTGGGTATATCTGAAGATAAGATGTGAAGGAGTGTGAATTCCCAAGTAAGTGTTGTTTTTTCATAACCTTGTTTTTGTAGTTGAATTTTTATTGAGTTCCATAGTTTAAATACGCATTTACTACTCCAAAACATATGGGTTAGATCTGACTCCTGTGATTCAAGATATGGACACTAAGCTGATTTTGATGAGTTGAATTTGTGTAATATTAGGGGAGCAAGGTAAGCATTGCTGTTAATCATGAGTTTATTTATTTATTTTATTTTATTTTACATTTGTTGACCGGGCTAGTCCAACTGGATATATGTCCATTTTCAGTAGAGGCCCAGGGAGAAAAGCTCCAAAGACAGATACATTATAACAAAATGTATAAGATTACAAATACAAAACAGTGTTTGTAAGGTTACAATCAAGTTAACATAGCAGTAGATACAAACATTTTACAGTTTATTACAAGACAAATATTTACAATAATATGGGACAAGATATTCTCATGAGGTAGATTAATCTCAAGGTTTACAATTTCCTGAGAACGGTTACATAAGAGTATTGATAACATGTTGATCAAGATATCCATGTGAGGTAGAACATCACTAAAGCGGGTTCGCTATTCTTCTAAAGTTTGCATAAAGAGCATTCAATTATAATTAGAGAGGAGTTAGGAGAAACTTAGTCGCTAAGGTAGTAGGTTAGTCAGGGTTAGTGCAAGGGCATAGCCAGTGTGTTCTAAGGTATATTTTGAGTTTTTGTTTGAAGTGGGGTAGGGAAGGAAGTGATATAAGATCACTAGGTAGAAGATTCCAGTATTTCCCAGTTGTGTTAGCGTAAAGAGAGTTTCCTGCCATGTTGTTAGACTTACTAATACTAAGTAGAGGTTTGTTAACAGAGCATAAGGTATTAAGATTTTTATACGGAGTAATGAGGTTTGAGCATATAGGAGTGTTGTTGGGCTGGTTGAGGATCTTATGAACAATGGTTAGTTGGTTAAAATAAAGCTGATTTTGCAGTTCAAGCCATCCTAGTTGTTTTAGATTCTGGCAGTGATGAGTTCTAAAGAGATTACCAGTAGCAAATCTGGCAATGTTGTTGTAAGATGAAGTGAGTTTAAGAAGATTCTTCTTGGATAGGTTGGTGTAAATTGGTGAGGCATAGAGGAGTGTTGAGATTAGATGAGAGTGTGCAATAGTAGTTCTGGCTGTTGGAGTGAGAAAATATTTGATCCTGTAAAGGGAGCCCATTTTTCTGTTGACTGTTTTTATAGTGTTATTAATATGGTTATCAAAGCTGAGGTGACTGTCTATAGTTATTCCTAGGAGTTTGGTGGTAGAATCAGGGGATATGAAGGTGCCATTGTTAGAAATGACAGAGAAATCTAAAGGCATGGATTTACGGGTGGGTGTAAAGAGAAGGAGCTTTGTCTTTTTGGGATTCAACAGGAGGCAACGTTTTGATGAGTTGAGTGTATGTTCGTTTTTTCAGAGGTATTGGTTTAACCGTTAGGGTTAAGGCTTGGTTTAATTGTTGTTCAGTTATTAATGCATTATTTTTTCGCCAATAGCTAGAGATGTGTGGTGTCCTGGAATTTAATCTCGGATATTAATTTATATGTGTTGGATATCATTTTCCCACTGGTTAGCATTATATTTGATATTGTGTCACATATGTTTATATCTGCCTCTGTTAATTTGGCGTTTTGAAGGTGTTTGGAGCATATTTCTTTAATTTGTCTCAAGATAACCATGTATGATTTTGGTAAATTGAGTTGAGATCTTAGCTGTTGTATAGTGTAGTTATGGTAAGGGTAAAGGTCTCGAATTCTCATGTCTTTTAATAAAGGGTAGTTATTGAGGTTTATCGTTCAGTTATTAATTTTCAGGTTTGGGTTATTATGGATTGGTTGAAGGATATCCATTGCTATGTCACGATCAAGGGAGATAAATAACTTTTGAAGTATAATAATGAAGTGTTTTAACGGGTCCATGATCTTGCAAGCAGTTATTTCTTTTTTGGTTAAAAAAGGCAGAGCTCTGGTATTAAAGTCTAGAGATTTGATATAATTATAACATATTTTCAATCACATTGGAGTCCATGTATTATGCAAAGGGGTATATTCTGCTATCCTTAGAATTCTACTGCTATTGATAATGATGTAGTATAGTTTAAAATCCGGTAAGTTTAGGCCCCCTTTTAGTTTCGGTAATGAAAGTGTTTGGTATGAGATTCTTGTTCTTTTAGGTTCCCATATGAATTTGGCCAAAAATGTATGCATTTGTTTAAACATGTTGTTGTGTATTATCACTTGTAAAGTCGTAAATACATAAATTATTCTAGGGAGAATATTTATTTTGATTATCGAGACTTTGGTTAGAAAAGGTATTTTGAGATTATTCCATCTGTTGCAGTCTTGTATAATCCTATTCCATTTATCCTGTATATTATTTTGATAAAAGTCTCTTTTGTTTTGAAAGAATGTAATTCCAAGATATTTGGTTGAATCTTTTATCTTAATTGTATCTAAAAATGGGAATAATGATAGTAATTTGGGGGGACTTAGAGGGAAGATGTTGGTTTTGTTTAAGTTAAGTTTATAGTTAGATATAACTGAGAAACATTCAATTGCTTTTAGTAATTTATGTATGTCAGAACTGGGGGTATAGTAAAGTAAAGTAAATGTTTAAATCATCGGCGAAGGCAGTGTAAAAAATTTTAGAGTTAAAGACAGAAGATGGGTTATGATATGTCTTCTGTTTGATGCACAAGAATAGTGGTTCGAGATACAGATTCAATAAGAAGGGAGATAGAGGGTAGCCTTGCCTTGTCCCATTTTTTATCTTGATTCCGTTTGATAGGGGTCTGTTTACATAAAGGTTGGTATAAGGGTTGCCGCATAGTATTTTAATTATTTGAATAAATTTGTCAGGGGATTCAAAATAAGGTAACAGTTGACATAGGAAAGAGATGTTAACTCTATCAAACGCTTTGTATGCGTCTACCACCATTACGTATATGGAAAATATTTTTGTTTGCAAAGGACATCATGGCTTCAAAAGTTAAGGTATCATCACTAGTCTGTCTTAGTGGGGTGAATCCTGATTGTTCTGGTGATATGATATTAGTTATAATGTTCATTAATCTGTTAGTGAGAACTGAAGTGAGAATCTTGGTGTCTATATTAAGCAGTGAAATTGGTCTATAAGTATTGGGGTCTTTAGGATCTGAATGTTCTTTCAATATAAATATGTTTTTTGAGGCATTAAAGTGTAGATCATTTATTTTATTGTTTATTATACAGTTTAGTATCTGATGTAGTATTTTAGTAACAGGTATAATGAAGCACTTGTAAAATTCTGAAGTAAGACCGTCCGGGCCTGGAGCTTTGTTTATTTTTAGATTTTTAATTGTGTCGATGATTTCATTTAATGAAACTGGGTTCGTTAGACTATTTTGTTGTTTAGACTTTAATTTCGGGAAGGCTATATCCTCCTGTAAGAAAGCTTTTCTGTCCGTTTCTGGCAGAGATAGGATTTGATCTCCATAGATTTGAATGTAAAGCTGTTCAAAAAGGTTTACTATTGCCTAATTCTTTGTATATGTTTTGTTCTCATAACCGATTTCTGTTATAATGGGTGAGGATTTGTGGAGAGAAATTAGTCTCACTAAAGCCCTGGATGGCATTTGAATAGTCTTAGCATATTTAGCGAAGGTTCTCATATCACAGATTGATAGATTTCTTGCTTCCTTTAGACATAGCTCTTTTTGTGTTTTTCTTAATAAGTCTTCTGTGCTTTTGTCAGGGTTTGACATTAGCTTCAATTCCAGTTTATTTTTCTCTTTTAATCTTGAATCTTCTTTGGAGAACAGTTTTTTTATAGTGTGTTGCTTTGTTAATCAGAAATCCTCTAATTTGAGCTTTCATCGAAGCCCATTCAATGTCTAAATGTGTATGTGTGTTGGCTAGATTTGAAATTAGAGAGTTTAAGAGAGAAGTAATGCCTTCTATCACGTCATTTTTTGTTAAGAGATTGGAATTCAGTAATCAATTATAGCCACTTTTAGGTTGTTGTTTTTTTTTATCCCATTCAATTGATAGTGTTATTTTAGAGTGATCAGAGAAGAATCTGGCATGCGTATGAGTTGTTACTTTCATTTTGAAGAATATTTCCGAGATCAGAAAAAAATCAATCCTCGACCACATTTTGTGACATGGTGAGTAGAAGGTGAAATTTTCTGTGTTACTGTCCCCTCCAGTGTAATTGAAGGGATCAAATAATTTGAAGTCATGTTTGAGTTCTTTGATTGCTAGTGTGGCTTGTTTGTTGTATGTTTTGTTAGGGTTAGACCTATCCTTATCTGGATTTTGATATGCATTCCAATCGCCACCAATAATTATGAGGTTGTCTTTATAATTTGATAGTAAAGAGTATAATGACATGATAACGTGTGTTGGTTATTGCATGGAGCATATATATTAAGCACTAGTACTGGTTTTGGTATAGCTGGGTTGGTACACACTATATAATGCCATCTAGTCTCCTTATCAGTGTCAGTTTCTATTATATTGCCTTGAAAATCTTGTTTAGATTTTCTAATTTTTGATACCTGATTTTAGCCAAGTTTCACAAATGGCTAGCATGTCAGGAGCATGGGTACTTAACCATGCTTAAAGGACAGCTGCTTTGTTACTGATGCTTATGATGTTGGCAATGATAAATGTTAGTGTAGACTGAGCTGCAGACTAAGTATATAGGTTAGATGGTGGGGAACACTCAAGCATATTCATACTAAGCCCAAGGTTAGGGCATATATCACCACAATGGTGTATTTTAAGGGGAGAGGGCATACGAAAATAATAGTTTATGTTTTATTCCAGCTCTGGGGTGAGTTTGCATGGCATGGATAGATGAGGCTGCAAGAATTGGGTGTTTAAGGAAGTCTATGTAGGAGCTATTATAGACATTTGGCAATATATAGGGGGTGGTGGCAATAACATTATGAGGGGTATTAGAAAATCAGTCTCATGATGTAGGGTAGGATTGCTGGTGAGGTGAATAAGAATAGGGGAGGGACTATAGTTGATGGAATTGGTGCAGGGAATGGGACGTAATTTAAGCAATTACATATCTTGGAGGGAGAAATGTATAGTGGCAGGTGTATTTTGTAGAGAGACAGACCAGTGAGACAGGAGCTAAACACTGAGGTAGAAATTAAGGGACACACTACATGTTTGCTGACCGTAACCCAAAAACTGAGAGTGGATATATGAAACAGAAGATGTGCACTCAGTGCTTAGTGCTGGAAGCTGTCAATATTCCTGCATGCACACTTGTATCACTGTCAGGTTATGTGCTGCTGGTTAAGAAACAAGCAAAGTTCCGACAGAAAAGGATAAGCTAGAAAAGGAGCATTAGCATGGTATTACAAGAGGGGATCGACAGTGTACTACTAGGTCACATGGACAAGCACCAGTTTACTGCCTAGTCTGTACTTACAAAGCAACATACCCCTTCCTTGTATTTCTGAACTTTCTTCACTCTGTGTTACTATGAGATGATAAATGGATGATAATGAACTTCAACATACAGTGTGCAGGCATTAAAACAACCTGCGCCTTCCCAAGTTTTATTGTAAGAACACCAACAACCCCTATGCCCTACCTAACAAACTTCATCTAAACCCGGCATATCCCAAAATGCATAGAAAACAGAAAGAAATCCATTTTTTGCAAGGAGGGCACCGCATACTCCATATCCCCCTTAACTTACATATATCAACTCTATGACTGCACTACAGTGGAAAAAATGAAAACAAAAAACCCACTGAAAGTGCACCACCAGCTCGCGGAATTCAACACATTTTGGTAAATCAAACCTTAATATTACTTATAAATCTATAAGAAAACTAGCAGCAATAATCACAAAAATGATAAGCTTTCCTTATTATCTAAGTCAGTGATGGTGAACCCATGACACGCTTGTCAAAGGTGACATATGCCCCAACGTTTTAGGTGACACATCAGCGATCACCAACACCCGAGTTACCAAAGGCACTGCTTTTGCATTCATGTGAAGTGCACTGAATTACTTTGTGCCAGGAGCTTTTGACACACCAAACCCAAAAGGTTCACCATCACTGATCTAAGTTGTATGTGTATTTGTGTGGGTTATGTGTTTTACTGTTAGGTGAGGTTTGGGGAATTTGCTTTTTTGTTATTTTAGATTTTGGTTAAGTACGTTTTGGTTTTGTTGCCATTCAAAATTTTGTAGGTTAGGATTTTTGCACAACACTCAAATCTCGGCATTCTATTCCAGTACTTCCAGCTTGGACTAGTAAATTCTTCTATACAGTGTATAATACAGTTTCCTCCTATGTTCTATCACCAGTTTATAGAACAAATCTGTATGTGTACTGTTCGTGTCATAACTTGTACATCCCTATATTACTTTGAAAGTGTCAATTATTAGTAACCTTCTGTCATTTTTTAAATAAAAATATATTTACTTATTGTCAACTTAAACTCAACTAAACATACTTAACAAAAAGTGACAGTAAACTCTGGCGAAGCATTCACTACAATGTAGTGAATTCAAGAAGTTTTTTATTTTTTGTAGTAGAGAAAGTAGATAATAATAGATAGGTTCAATGAGGGCTTTAACAACTATTTAGAAAACCTGGAATTAAAATGGCAGATTTTTCTGAAAGCGGATGTTATTCCAGGTTTAAATTATAACGTTTCGGTTAAAAGTTATATGAAGTATGTAAATGAGGGATAAAATGACATCTGTCTGTCTTATTTACACTTAGTTGTAAGGGCTTTTAATGAGCAGAAAATGTTTGCTTTTCATCTTTTCATTTTTTGTTCTTAAAGAAGTGAAACATTAATGGTACTGTATATTTCAGTGTATTTTTTAAAACTGGTATATATGTTTTTAAGAACCTGTTAGTGATATGTGATGTCAAGAATAGTGAGCATTTAAGGAAGTGATGTTTTTGTATTGGTATTCTGAAGAAGTCTTGTATTAAATGACATGAAAGTGCTCAATTTATTATTCTCGTGTTGCATTCTCTGTGCTGTGTAGAGTTTTCTTTGTCGTCATTTTTTAACTGCGATTTAGTTTGTGAGTTGGTTTGCAGTTACACTCAAGTACAGAGTGTGTTTTGTTATTTTATGAATGTTACGAACGTTATAAAATAGTTGCTGAAAGTTAAACAGTACATTGGCAGGTTAATAAACTGCTGAAAAGATTAGTTAATCTGCCCTCAGTGAGTGAAGATTTTATGGCTCATCTGAGTTTGGGCACTTTTTTTCAGTTTTGAGGGAACAGCAGTGCGGAAGTTGGCTGTTCAGTGCTATGGCAACAGAACAGCTGGGCGTTACCAACAGTACTGATTTCAGTGTTTATCCAACGCAGGAAGAGATGGCGGCACTGGCCTGCAATTTGAAGGAAGTTATCGGTAAAGCTGAAAATATATTGGCAAGAGTCAAGGGGAGTTTCGGAGCCCACCAGAATGTTGGTAAAAGGTCTGATAATTCATCAGCTGATATAAGAACAATTATTGAAGATGACATTTTTTCAGCAGGCTGTCCAATTTTGGACTTAACTGAAGGTGATGAAACAAATCCATTTGGAGTGGTGGATGGAAGAGGTACAATTGTTTCAGAAGGGGCTTCTAGAGACTGGCATGACATTCCAGACTAAGAGCTATTTTTATGCTCTTGAGAAAAAAGTACTGAAATTTAAGACACTGTTATACGAAAACTATTATTTAAACAGACATCTTGAATTAGGAATTGTGCCCTTGGGTCTGAGGGTTTATATGTTTCTGAACAGTGCTAAATTTGATAACACATTGTTTAATGTTTTAAAGGCATTGTACAACAAAGCTGGTCTTGAAGTATTGAAACTTTTAGTTAAATGGAATGGTGATAAAATTGAAGTGTTACGAAATGAGATTAAAAAACTTGATATTACTATTAGGGAACATCACTCTTTGCAATTGTTTCAGCATTTACTTAACACTTTAGAAAGTAAATTACAAACACATGTGGAAAGTTTAGTAATTAAGAAAAAGAAGAAGCTACTCAGAGATATTGAAGCCTATCAACAGGGCCAGGCATATATCATTAATACGAAAAAGCAAATAAATAATGGGAATTTTATGAATGGGAACACCTTTAACAGAACTGGTTATTTAAATAGACTTGACTCTTTTCCTGAAGTGAACAGTTCTAAACCTGTGGATAATAAACATGGGACTGACTAGAAATTTATTAAGTAGTAAAGCTAGCACTGAAAGTGAAGAAAGTAATTATTTTTCTTTATAAACCAGTGGGTCAAGCAGCCCCCCACCCAACCAAGAAGCATTTACAGTTGTAACAAACAAGAAAAAAGGCAAAAACAAGGGGCATCAGATACAAAGGAATGAAGATAGATATTTAATTTAAGTAAGAGAAATTTTAGTAAAGAAGAAAGTGAAGTGCTTGAAAAAGGTCTTACTTTTTTGCCAGCAGACAAGGCAAATATAGTTAACACTATCTTGGACTTTAAGCTATTTGTTCAAAAATTGAATCTGAAATACATATTTCATACTGTGGCTGATAAGAGGACAGAGAAATATATTCAAGGTAGCACAGTGAATCCACCTTTAGTAAACACTTTAAACACTTTTGTTTCAGTATGTGAAAATGAATTATACAGTGTTATTCAGAAAAGTGATGACAAAGTTAATAAAAGAACAAATAGATACAAAAAAGAGAGAGTACGGATTTTACAAAAGGCCAAGAAGATGCATTGAAACAACTAAGATCTTACAGCGATATCAGATATATGAAGGCGGACAAGGGACAAGGAATAGTTGCAATGGAAGTGACTGATTACAACAAAGCTATTGAAACAATGTTAGCTGATTCGAGCAAATATAAGAAAGTTTCTAAGGATTTGGTAAGGAAAAAATATCAGGAAATTGACTTGATATTGCTTGAATTATTACATTAGCAGTACATTTCTATTGATTTATTTAATTTTCTGACAACAGAACAGCCTCAGATCAAGATTCTGTTTGGAATCCTGAAAATACACAGATATTCTAGTTGCCTGCCTTTTAGGCCTATTGTTTCTGCCTCTCATAACAAAACCGCTAGAATTTCTATTTACTTAGATGAAATTTTAAACCCTCTGATAAAAGCTAGTAAGTGGTACCTCAAAGACTCCTGGATGTTTTTGAACGAATTAAAGGAGTATGAATTTCAAAGGGATGAAATGCTCTTATGTACAGTAGATATTTGTTCTCTATACACTGCTATTGAGCAGGGGGAGGGAATTGAATTTATGAGGTTGTATTTGAGTAAATGGAGGAACTTATTAAATCAGGATATTTTTGTTATTTGCAAACTTATGGAAATAGTTTTAACAAACAATTTCTTTAAATTTAATGGAACTATATAACAACAAACATATGATGCAGCAATGGGTGCACATGTTGCACCTGTTTTTGCGAACCTTGTGATGTGTTGGTGGGAACAGGAGTATTTAAGAAAAGGTGAAGGTATTAAATATTTTAAAAGATTTATTGATGATCTGTTTATTTGGGGTAGTAGTGAAGAAGAATGGAAGAAGTTCTTTGAAAGTATCAACAACATAATTCCTTGACTGAAACTTACAATGGGTAAAGTCAAAGTGAAAACACAGTTTTTGGATGTAGAGATTGAAATGAATGTCAGAAAGCAAATGTTCAGACCTACCTTATTTAGAAAGGACACATTCAAAAATAATTATGTAGAATTTGATAGTTTCCATCCAAAATATATAAAAACTAATATATTTAAAGATTTAAAGATCAAGCAATTAGAATCAGCAGGATGACAAGTGAGGATGATGTGTTTGAGAAGGAACTAAAAGTGTTAAATTAACTTTGTAAAGAGTGGGGATATCCTGAAGAAGAACTTCACAATATTGCTAGGTATGTAATCCTTGAAAGAGGTCACATATTTTCCCCTATTCTTAGAACAGGTCTAGCCAATTTTGGGATACAACAGACACAATTTAGGAGTAAAAATAAAGACAGAGCTGAAAGAGCATGTCTGTTTCCTGTACCCATGAGCACTGATGGTAAAATAATTAAAAAAGTCATCTTAGATAACTGGAAGATCATTTTGGGGAATAAGGAATTAAGTAATATCATTGGGGCGAAGCCAAGATTTGTTAATAAGAGAACCCGAAATTTAAAACAATTGTTGGAAAACAACAGAAATACAGAATATGTGAAAGGAAGTAGAAAACTTGGAACTTACCTTTGTTTAAACTGTTCACAATTTAGATACATGATGGCAATATATAGTTACAGATTTAAACTTCTTAATTTTGAATTGTTTTCCAAAAGTTGGCATAATTGTCAAAGTGAAGGGTTAGTGTATTTGGCAGTATGCGCAAGCTGCAATCATTTTTATATAGGAAAAACTATTAGGAGATTAAGTGATAGGGTGAGGGAGCATGTGCTAGCTATAAGAAAAAGAGATGTTACAAATGCTTTGGCAAAGCATTCACTACAATGTAGTGAATTCAAGAAGTTTTTATTTTTTGTAGTAGAGAAAGTAGATAACAGGTTCATTGAGGGCTTTAGCAACTATTTAGAAAACCTGGAATTAAAATGGCAGATTTTTCTGAGAGCGGATGTTATTCCAGGATTAAATTATAAAGTTTCAGTTAAAAGATATCTGAAGTACGTAAATGAGTGATAAAATGACATCTATCTGTCTTATTTACACTTAGCTGTAAGGGCTTTTAATGAGCAGAAAATGTTTGCTTTCTGTCTTTTCATTTTTTGTTCTTTAAGAAGTGAAACATTAATGGTACTGTATATGTCAGTGTATTTTTAAAAACTGGTATATGCATTTTTAAGAACCTGCTAGTGATTTGTGATGTCATGAATAGTGAATATTTAAGGAAGTGCCATTTTTGTATTGGTATTCTGAAGAAGTCTTGTATTAAATGAGACAAAAGCACTCAATTTATTATTCTCGTGTTGCATTCTCTGTGCTGTGTAGAGTTTTCTTTGACATTAAACATTCACAAAATCTTAACAATTTGATATTTTATTATAAGCCAGCAAATAAATAATTAACAACTTGTTGCCTCAATAGTTCACAAGTATTGTATAGCCCCTGTTTTTGCTAGTTTTTACTACAGCTGCTCTCTTTACTTAGAAAACTAAACCCATGATTCCCCTTCAGATTTTGGGTGGGGCAGGAAGCAAGCAGACGGACTAATAACCCTCTTTGGTTCCCTATTACGAGAGCAAAAGTCCGTTTAAGTGAATCCATAAACGTCGACACGTATTGCGAGAACTGGCATTACAACATCCAAAACCGCAAATTTGGAAATGTCGAATTACCATGGTTGGCCCGTCTATGGAATAGCTCCATAAGGTAAGTGTGCGATAGTTATGGACCTTAGGGTTAGGGTGCAGGTTAAGGTAAGTGCATAGATAGTTTATGTATGTAAGATTTAGTGTAGGGTTAGGAGTAGGGTTTTGGTAAATGGATGTATGTGGATTATTTATTTTGTTTGTGTATATTTTCGTAGGGGAAGTGTGCGGTAGTTACGAACCTTAGGGTTGGGGGGGGGTTAAGGATAGTGCATAGATAGTTGTGTATGTGGGGTTTAGTATAGGGTTAGAAGTAGGGTTTGGTAAGGGTATGTATGTGGTTTATTTTGTTTGGGTAGGTAGTATGTAGCGGGTGGTGGGGTTGGCCGACTATGACAGTTTGAGATTTAAAATTTCGCGGTTTAGTGCATTCGGTATTCTCGCGGTTCGCGCAATTCCTGTCTGTGTTTTGGTATTTGGTCAAAAGGAGTTTCACTCTGGTAATATAGATTCCCCCTCTCCTTCAACTAACTGTCTATATAATGCATCCAACTTAGCCATTTGTTGTGAAATTTCCTCTGGCTACTACTCTTTTTTCATCCTCCACTTTTTTTTACATTCATCTGTACCTGGCACAATATGGAATTTCAATTTTCTTGTAATTACCTTCTTAGCTAAGAGAGTTATTAGCAAGACCAAACACAGATTGTGGATATTCAGCTCTAAACTATAATGTAACCAAAGGAAAAAAGTTGGTAAGATCAGGACTGGCCCCAAAATGTATCCCTACTTGAACTTGTCGAAAATCTCCAGTAACCTTGCTATGCTTCTGAAACCTTTTGAGACTTCATGCCTGCCTGCAGGATCAAACATACCTGCCCCTAGATTGCTCTAACAACCCTATTATTTAAAATCTTCTCCCACTTATTCTTAATCCCTAAAGATATCACTGTCTTAAGGGGACTCAATGCTTTCTACGCTCTTAAAATTAACCTCCCTTTATTGATGCCTGTAACTAATCACTATAGTCCTTTTAATCCATTCTGGACATTCATTTTCTGATGCTATTAACCATTTTGTTTGCTGCCCACTCTGTTACAAAGCATAGCAGTCCACTTAAGCAACCTGTCAGAACTAAAACTACCGCTGAACATTCCTCCAGGGAGCAGCTTTTCTTCAATGCAACACATAGTTTCCTACTTCATAATCTTCATTGTCTAAAACTGTTCTCTCATGTCTGTTCTCCTTTGTTTCCTCTATTGGTAAAACATCCCTTACCCAAGGTTTCAAATACCCTCTGGATCTCTATCGTTACTGTTTCAACAGTTGGTCGGGATGCCCCTCCCTGTCTAGACTTCAAAAACCTTCTAATAAATACCCACCTTCCATGAAAGGAAAACTCTACTACAACATTTCCTTCTATGTGGCCAAGTATGAATGAACCTGGTATATATGCTATATACATAGTAAACTGTACTGCCCTCATGTGTTAGTCAATATCTAGTAGTACCAACCCCTTGTCCTCTTTGGGTAACAGACACTATTCCATGCTATCCTCTGCTTTGCTCCAAATCCAAAAGAATTCCAACATTCCACACTTTTAAAATGAACTAAATAACTTTTTGCAGGTGTGATCCAAAAGTCCTGCCCTAAACATATTGGAAAAGGTACTATGTACCATTGCAAAACTTGGACTCTTTGGCATAATTCCAGTCAAAGCATTTTTCATTTTTGAAGGGTACTTCTAATTGTATTAAAATATCATCATATGACAATTTCATGGATTTTCCTACCAATGTAGTTAAACATACTCCTCAATATATAAGCTTAGGGTTTCCCATTAACTCAATGTACTTTGTCAAGTAGGTCTTGATGGTAAATATTTCATACCCAGGGCTTTTCTTTTATCAAAAGTTTTCTTACGACATGTTACCAACCCAAATTCTTGCAAAAGATCACATATATCGACTTAAAGGTCTTTCAGTGACAATAACACATAATCACTGAAGTGCAAAGTTTTCAGTTGCATCTGTTCCCCAGCCATTTTTTATCCTTTATTTATTAATTGTACTTCAATTTTTGTTATCACATCCCCTCTTAGATTCCGTACATCAGAAGATATCCTATGTTCCTCAGGCATCGTACCTGCATCTTGTACCACACTTCCTTTCTAAATTTACTCTACAGTTCTGAGCTGCGTGATTGCAATCTAAACTGGGTAATCTCAATTGCTGTTGGTACCTTTCTATTACAATTTTGTCCAAACCCAGGTCTTCTCAAGCATAAAGATTCTGATAATGATTTCTAATTCTACAACTAACCTCTCTAATAGTGGTCGCTGTCCCCGTTTCCTCATTCCATAATACAAATACTGAACTCTCTATATTCTGCTGTCATAATCTGACTGCCAGTGTTTGACGTAGCCCTCCCTTTCTCCATTCTGCAGCTTAATTTGTAAGGGGGCATGATCTGAAAATTTCACAGGTCCTAGTTCTGTTTTTGATTCAAGTACAAGTGTATAGCTTTTCTTAGTAAGTCACTTATGGGGAGTGGTATGTACATCCCTCCAGCATACTCTAAGCTTCAAGAGAAATATAAACATCTACTGGACCTAAAAGCTGCATATATTTCTTACAAAATGTCTCCATTGTAAGAAACCTGTACTTAGAACTTCCTCTGACATCCTATTCCATAAGAGCTAGGTTATAGTCTCCTAAGGATAGCAACTTTCCCACCTGCAAAACATCGACTTGTGTAATTTTGCTTTTAAATTACCACATATTCAACCTAGGCAGCAGTCAAAGACAGTATGAAATTTAATCTGTATGTTACGTAGTTTCTCTGACTGTAGGCACTTTGAATCCATTGTTTAGAAAACACAGACTGACTCACCAATGAACTAAGTACTGTATATCAGTTCCCACAGTAGCATTCTAGCTGACAACCTGATAGCGATCAATGCCACTTAATCAGGAAAAAATATTTACTAGCTTTTCCATCTCATCGGTGTTTTCATCCATAAATTTTAAGATGTTAACATTTGAACATTATCTGTTGCCAGCTTCTTGTTTTACATGTGAGAAAATGGTTTGTAATGAACAAGCAAGGTTGATTTGTTGTTCAGTGTAGAAGATTTTTCTCACATTTAAATTCACTCTGACTCAGAGTACAGGTGACTGATGTCAGCCTATATAACAGAGATCTGGCAGGTGGATTGGTCCACATAAGGAAAGTTAAATACCAGCAGTACAGTGCTTCACAAACATGAGTATTGTTTTCTAGGTAATTCGGCCTCAAATATATTTACACTTTGGTGGCACCTCCACAAACTGAATGCTACATGTATGTAAGCAGTAATGATCCCCCATCATTTTCTAAAGGAAGTTTAGCTGAAGGTATGCATATAGCTGCCTCAACATTTTCATAAAAGTAATCATTTTGGTGGCAATTCCCAAGAACAAAAAACAAATATATGTAATACTCCACCAATCATTTTTCTGTTACATGCATTTATATAAAATTAAACAAACCACATTAACATGTTCCTAGTTACAAACATTATACATTACATTTGTTTTTTTATTTTTTTGCATAACTATCTTCAATCCAACGCTATATAAATTGCTGTTTCCCTTAAATCTCAGCCCTCCTCTAAAACATATTCTGCCTCTATTGTTCCCACAATTTCTATTTTTTCAATGTTATTTTTTTACTTCTCTTTTCTAAAAATCCAACTTCCAGTAGTTTTATCTCTGCTACAATTTTCACTACTTCAAATACAGTTGATTTAGACTTTGATTTCTATTTTCTAGTAATTGTTTTTTTTTTTTTTTTTGGCAGCCACCAGAATTAATCTTAGCAATGCCTTACTAGATCTAGGGAATTCAGATTTTATATAGGTTCATAGGTGTGTGCTAGGCTAATGGCCCTGGAACCTTTACAAGCCTAGCCCATAAGATTACCCTGGCATCATGCTACCCATTAGTTCCCAGTGCCTCTGTCGAGTAGAGCCACTGGAGTAATCCCCGGGGTGAATTTTCTATTTCCCATCCACTCGTCAAGATTTGTCTTTAAGAGGGCCAGTGAGGTGCTTTGTCTGACATGTATGGGAAGTCTATTCCATAGCATGGGCAGTCTCTGGGTCACAAACCTTTCCCTCCAGCATGTTCTGTTGATTGTGGTAATGAGGTTGAGGTCTCTGGAGCGTGTGGTGCAGAGGGATTGGGATTTCTTTAGATGTAGCATTTCTAACAGAGGTGGGTCAGACATGGCTTTGTAAGTCAAGTAGAGATCACCTCTAAGTAGGTGATATGAGACAGAGAATAGTTGGAGTTTTTTGAGTCTGTCCATATAGGACAACTGTTTAAGGCCTAGGATCATCTTTGTGAGGTACTTTTGTGGCTGCGCCAGTTGTTGCGGGTGTCTAGTGAGGTACATGCCAAATGGGGCATTGTACTCGATGATTGGTCTAATGTGAGAAGAGTAATGGGAGACAATTACCTCTTTCTTCCTGGATGCAACAATTCTCCATTTTGCATGGGTGTCGTGAAGTTAGCCAACTCTGTTTTTAGGAGCTCAAAGTTAGCTTTGGAGAAGCCTGGGAGTGCAGGGGTGCTTTCTGCTGCTTTGAACCAGGTATCTGTTACAGCACAAATGTCGATGTTCTCCATTTTAAGGAGTGCTTCGAGCAAGTGCATTTTGAGATTTAGACTTCCAGCACTGAGCAGCATGACCCTCAGATTGCATTTGTTTGTAGCTGTTACGGTGGTAATTTGGTCTTTACACAGCCTAAAAAGGTA
This sequence comes from Protopterus annectens, assembly GCF_019279795.1. Classification (NCBI taxonomy): domain Eukaryota; kingdom Metazoa; phylum Chordata; order Ceratodontiformes; family Protopteridae; genus Protopterus; species Protopterus annectens. The sequence continues at coordinate 437,990,843 of NC_056737.1, read as the reverse complement.
CTATAGGGATGGCAAGAGCCTTGGCCAGTATCCAGAAGCCCAGGGGTGACAGATGCAGTCCATCTCTGGCAAAGCATTGAGGTCTGTCAATCATAACATCCCAGGCAGACAGATACTGGATCTCCTTGGAATGACACCACAAACAGCCAATTATTGAAATCAATCATTTTCTGCTTGTACTGTGGTATCACTTGGGGTGATGGTAGGATGCTGCTCAGAGCTAGGGTCATAGTTCATAAGCATCAAAAGAATAACTGTTACTGGTGCCTTCATTGCTTAGAGTAAAAAAAAATCACCTGGAGGGGCTAAACAGTTTGACAACAGC
>NC_056737.1:437970518-437985518 GCF_019279795.1 Protopterus annectens | reverse complement strand
GTATGGAGAACATCGATGTCTGTGCTGTGACAGAAACCTGGTTCAAGGCTCCTGAGAGCACCCCAGCGCTATCAGGTTTTACCTCATATCATGCGTTCCGCCCCAAAATCCGGACAATACCAAGAAAGGAAGAGGGGTATCCATATTCATCAAGGACACCCACACCTCAAGACTGGTGGCAACGCATGATGCATCGGAGACCATCCAGGTGCAATTAACCATAGGCAAGACTGCTCTGCAAATTGTAGCATGTTACAGGCCACCCTCACAAACTCAGGAACCTCACATGGCCTTCCTGAAAACACTAGAGGGGATAAATGTATCACCAAACACCATCATACTAGGTGACTTCAATTACCCTAATATAGACTGGGAACACTACTCAAGCCCAAACACCCTAGCCCAAAAGTTCCTGGAATTCATAAACTCAAATGCCATGGAACAACTAGTCACCATCCCCACAAGAGGAGATAACATACTTGATCTCATCATCACAAACATGGGAGCACAATGTTCAACACCGAAGGTGTACCCCTCACTGGTGAGATCAGACCACAAACTAATCTCGCTGGAGGTCCTCATCCCACCCCACCTGAAATAAAAGACCACAGTAAAGAACTTCTCAAAAGCCGACTTCACACTTCTAAAGACTAGTGTGGTCTCCTTTAAGGCCCCGAACCGGGCGGAAAACAGTACTCAAGCCGCTGAATCACTTACAAATGCCTTCTACCAGCACCTGCAGGACTGCATGGATAAGGCAATCCCAAGCAAAACAAAGACTCTTTGTACCAAAGGCAAGCGCCCAGTCTGGTGGACCCCAGCCATAAACAAACTCTACAACAAAAGGAGGAAGCTACTACAAGATAGAGCAAAATCCTTAAAAGGTAAGACACCCTTGATCACTATAAGTAAAAAACTAAGAGCTCTCATAAAATCATCCAAAGCAAATTTCGAGAGAAAAATAGCTAAAGACTCAAAAGACAATCACAAGGCCTTCTTTAGCTATGTTAGAAACCTAGGAGGAAACTCCCAGATATGCTCAGAACTAGTTCAAAATGATGTGAAGATTACTGATCCTACAGACATTGCCAACATACTGGCTGACAGGTTCAGTGCAAACTTCTCCCCCCCCCCAAAAGGAGAGATATCTATAACAAACGATTGCAGCCCCCAAACATCTCCAGCCCAAGTGAGAACTGCTCTCTCCAAAGCAAAAAACACAGCATCCATGGGACCTGATGGTGTCCCCGGCTGTGTGCTCCATGAACTCAATGACGAATTAAACCCACAGCTAGGACAGCTGTTTAATCAAAGTCTTACCTCTGGATACGTACCCAGGGAGTGGCGCACTGCAACTGTGGTCCCACTTCACAAAGGCGGTGCCTCCACCGACCCTGGAAATTACCGCCCATTAGCTTGACAAGCCTTATCTGCAAAGCCATGGAGAGGATCATAATGGACCTCATAAATAAAGACATAGGGAATTTGCAGACTTTGGATCCAACCCAGTTTGGCTTTGTCAAAGGCAGATCATGCCTTTTAAACTTGGTTGACTTTTTCAAACAGTCACCAAAGCCATTGATGAGGGAAAGGCAGTCCATACAGCCTACCTCGATCTGGCTAAGGCCTTCGATACAATACCCCACTCGGGTATCATTGAAAAACTCATCAGCTTAAATGTTAACCCATACATCACAAGATGGGTTGCAAACTGGCTGAGTGACAGAACCCACAGGGTCAGAGTTGCTGGCGCCATGTCAGACTCAAAGCCTGTCACAAGTGGTGTCCCACAGGGCTCAGTCCTGGGCCCACTCTTGTTTGGCATCTACTTTTCCAAGTACAAGCAAACACAGGAGGGTTATGGCTGACAAAGTTTGCAGATGACTGCAAACTGGGCCATAGTAGAAAACACATCTGACACAGATATCCTTCAGAAGGGTCTCACAGAAACGGATAACTGGTGCCAGAGCCACGCCTAAAGTTAAATGCCAAAAATGCATAGTCATACCCTTCGGGAAAAACAAGGTTACCTAGCTACCAAATAGGTGGCAATCCACTGAGCACAGAAGAAGTTATCAGGGACCTGGGGACCCAGGTTGATAGTAGTCTGTCATTCGACACCCATGTAGCTAAAGTAGTCAGGAAGACCTTCTACATTGCCCACCTTATCATGAAGGGATTCTCATCTAGATCAAGGGAGGTCATAGTCTCCCTTTACTCATCACTCATCAGACCAATGATTGAGTACAATGCCCCATTCCGAATGTATCTGACCCGACACTTGCAGCAGCTGGAGAGGCCACAAAAGTTCCTCACCAAAAGGATAAAGGGTCTCAAAAATCTGTCCTATGCTGCCCGACTGAAAGAACTCCAGCTCTATTCAGTCGCCACGCTTGCTCAGAGGTGACCTTTGCCTAACATACAAGGCCATGTCAAACCCAGATTTGATGAATATGCTTCACCTCAAAAAATCTAGATCCATCAGATCCACAAGGGCGGGAGACTTAAACCTCGACACGGCTATTAATAGGACGTGCTGGAGGGATAGATTCATCACCCAAAGACTCCCTATGCTGTGGAACAAAATCCCGGTACATGTGAGGCAGAGCACCTCGCTGGCCTTGTTCAAGAGAAATCTTGACCAATGGATGGGAGATCGCAGATATACCCCAGGGATTACCTCAGTGTCACTGCTCGACAGAGGCACAGCAAAATAATGGGTATAGTTCCCCATACTAAAGGGGTGGCGTAAGCCACAAAACGATGGGCTAGGCTTGTAAATGCCCTCGGGCAGATAGCCTAGTATGAACCTATGAACCTATGAACCTATATATAGACACACACATATATATATATATATATATATATATATATATATATATATATGTATATATATATAATGTGTCTGTGTGTATATACGTCAGTGAATATGTGTGAGAAAAGGGACATATAAACACTATCCTTCCCAACAAACATACTTCAGGAGGATGTAGCAGATATATATATATATATATATATATACACACACACACACACACACACGCACACATACATATAGGTATGTATTGGGTGGAATATATGTAGAAATGCAAAGATTTGATGGGGACTTATTATTTCGTGAAAAGCTATTGCAGTGGTGTGATTGTCTGCATCCCAGTGACAGAGTGCTGCTCTTGTGTGGTAATGTAAACTCAGATACAAACTGCTGCTTCTGAGAAAAAGGCTGTTGGAACAGAAAGCAGCCCCGATCCTCTGATTAGCATCAATGCTGGTGGTCCCCTATTCAATGTAGCCAGTAGTACACTATGAATAGTGCACCAATCTCAGAAATGATGTTTAGTTCACCCTCATTTGTTACCATGCTTGTGGTCCCCTATGCAATGTGTTCTGTAGCACACTATGACACTATGAATAGTGCACCAATCTCAGAAATGATGTTTAGTTCACCCTCATTTGTTACCATGCTTGTGGTCCCCTATGCAATGTGTCCTGTAGTACACTATGACACTATGAATAGTGCACCAATCTCAGAAATGATGTTTAGTTCACCCTCATTTGTTACCATGCTTGTGGTCCCCTATGCAATGTGTTCTGTAGCACACTATGAATAGTGAAACAATCTCAGTTAATGATGTATAGTTTATCCTCATATTCTACCATGCACCATCAATGCTTGTGTCCCCTATACAATGTGTCCTGTAGTACACTATGACACTATGAATAGTGCACCAGTCTCAGAAATGATGTTTAGTTCACCCTTATATGTTACCATGCACCATTATTGCTTGTGGTCTCCATACAATATGTCCTGTAGTGCTTCATTCAAAGTTAATTATGTTTAGTTCACCCTCATATGTTACTATGCTCCACCATTGCTTGTGGTCCCCTATATGATGTGTTCTGTAGTGCACTATGAATAGTGCACCAGTTTCAGTTAATGATGTATAGTTCACCCTCATATGTTACCATGCACCAACAATGCTTGTTGTCCTCTATATGATGTGTCCTGTAGTACAATATAACACTATGATAGTGCACCAGTCTCAGAAACTATGTTTCGTTCACCCTCATATGTTAGCATGCACCATTATTGCTTCTGGTGTGCAATAATACATCCACTGATGAAAGCCTTGCAAGTCATATTCCTGAATTGCGTGTACAATAAAATATCACTTACCCAATGCAGAAATACTACAGAGTCATACTGTCTCTGAATCTCATCTGTAGTTAGTTTTTTATTGTCTTATTTAACATCTTTTACTCATTATTTTTTTTTAAATCTTTATAAAGTTTTATATATATATATATATATATATATATATATATATATGTATGTATGTATTTTGAACATTCTTCAAAAAATATTGTCTTGTTAAAAAATTGCTTGTTTTCTCATTTCAGCTGCTTTATACTGACTACCTTAATGAAATGTATGCAGTATAATCAACAGGAAGTAACCTTTAAAAGTTAAATTATTTTATCTAGGTACAAAAACGCTTTCAATAAACTAAATAATGTTGCCTCATATCAAGATAATAAATACTTATTTCTAAATATATAGGCTTCATAAGTGTAAACAATCTCAAGGATACCGGACGATGGGCTGGAAACCTGCTGCAACCTGTCCTTCCCTGTAATGGCCCAGGTTCGGCTGGCTAGGGGGATGACAAACAGAATGGTGCCTCACATGTTACTCTATTCAAATTGAGGATAGGTTTACTCAACCAAAATCATGTGCACTCTTAGCAGAGTCAGGGTCCTGCAGTAAGATGCTCCATTCAGCACTGGTTGGTGTTAGGAGAGGGTCAGACGATACTCATTCACCCTTTGTTGATAAGGGTCACAGGAAGGGAAACAATTCTTCCTGGGTATATGAGGCCGGATGATATTTATGGTTTGGTCATCCATATTTCCTTATCTTGGCCTAATGCCTGCCCCTCACCAGATGTGCCACATCTGCTTCTTCTGCCTATGCATAAAAGAAAGGGCTCAGAAGTGAAATGCAGGTATAGTTCAAGAAAGCAGCAGATACTCAGTGAAACTGGTGCTTTCCAGCACAAACTCTGAAGGGGTGTGGAAGGCGGGACAAAAGAAGATTAGCAAATGAATGACAGCACAAACTCTGAAGGGGTGTGGAAGGCGGGACAAAAGAAGATTAGCAAATGAATGACAGCACAAACTCTGAAGGGGTGTGGAAGGCGGGACAAAAAAAGATTAGCAAATGAATGACAGCACAAACTCTGAAGGGGTGTGGAAGGCGGGACAAAAAAAGATTAGCAAATAAATGACAGCACAAACTCTGAAGGGGTGTGGAAGGCGGGACAAAAGAAGATTAGCAAATGAACAGCAGCCTCTGCGGAAGCAGAACAAACGAAGATTAGCAAATGAATGACAGCACAAACTCTGAAGGGGTGTGGAGGACAAAATAAAAGAAGATTAGCATATGAACAGCAGCCTCAGACAGTGCAGTGAAAAGTAACTTAAAAAACGTTACATCTCCATTTAAAATAATGACTTCAACAATGAACTACTTAAAACAAACTGCATACTTAACGTACTCTTCTTTGTCGGACTACAATATTTACTACTGTTAGTTTACTGAGGGAGACCCTACAAACAGTGACCGCCTTGGACAGTGCGATGAAAAGAAACTTAAACTGTAACATCTCCAGTTAAAATAATGACTTCAACAATGAACTACTTAAAACACACTGCATACTAAACATACTCCTTTCTGTCAGACTACAATATTTACTAATGTTAGTTTACTGAGTGCCTTTCAAACAGTGACAAATCTTTGTCACTGTATCATTCTGGACTCGGACAAATTAGTACAAGCAAATTTAACAAGACCTAGGCTAGATTTTATTTATTTAATTAAATTATTTATTGGCATTTGTTTACCAGGATAGTCCACTGGGCCAAGAAGAGCCCATTTTCAGTGGGGGCCCAGGGAGAAAAGCTCCACAGAAAACATATACGCAGCATAAAAGATAAGTCTTACTACAAGGTTAAACATTCAAAGAAAAAAAATAAACAAAATGCTATATCTATTACATCGTAAAGTACCACAGAAGCTTGTACATAGCTAAAAATAAGCTTTACAAGGTAAAACATTCAAAGGAACATGCAAGGATCATCTATCAAAATGAGCTTGCAAGTCTAGTCATAGCTCTCAACCAGTCACGGACAAATAAGAGAAATAATCAGGGACACTTTTAGAATAATACCATTAACTTGAGACACTGACAGAATGAGAGAATGTGAATTAATATACATTTTCTGAAGTGAAAGAAGTCTATAACTCTTAAATATTGCCATTATTTATTAACTGTTGTTCACCATCTTTCCCCCAGTAGTCACTAGTTTTAGGAGGGATTAAGAGTGATAGCACTAACATTTGAGTCAGAATCAGGGACAGTTGACAGGTATGAGTCTATTGATCCTACTTTTTCAACAAAGACAAAATAAAAACTGGTTAGAGATAGCAGCACAGACGATACAGTCCTAAGTTCATGTCCAAAAGTAAAACAAATAGTTTAACTTTCATCTTTAAGAATGTAAGTTGCATGTTCTTAGTGTGGTTGCATGAAGTCTTACCCTTTAAAACTTAAATAAAAAAACAATAATAAGCGAGGTGCACTTTAAGAAATGGCTTCAGTATTACTAATTACCCTTTCTACAGAAATAAAATAACAATAATGGGCTACTATGTTAAAAAAAGTTTAACTATTGTCTCTATCTCAATCTACAACATACTGGACAAATACTGAACATCTATATTACATCAATGGAATTCTAACTGCTTGCTAGTATTCGATTATGGTTTGAAGAACTTAAAATGTAGTAGGGATGCATTGCTCTGTAACCGTACTTATGTTGTATGTACTCTCGTAAACTACCTCTGCGAAATCGCATGCACTTATTTTCCTTATGACCTGGGTTGTAGCTGGACAGGTCTTCAAACCAAGCCACTTAGTAAGCTATAAATAAAAAATAATGCATATTTTCTGGTACTGTAAACATGTCAATCAGATGTGGAATATTTTGATATCCAAAATACAAAATAATATTCTTAACATAGAAGCTGCTCTATGGCAATTGGCTATTTTACATATCCCTGTCTCTAACTTGCATAAATCTAACTTATTTATCTTAATCACCTGCTCTCTTACATATTTCCCAAAACTGGTCTAAACTGAAGTTATTAAATAGGAAAAAAATATAACAGCATAGCACTTAAAATATCTTAAAGCTTTTAAAATTGCTTTGTCAGGTTCCCCGAGAAAAGAGAAAATCTATAATATCAACAATGTAAACACCTTGCTGAAAATTTTACTGTGAATACACTTGAGTTTTTATTATATAAAACCCACTGCCTTATAAATATGTATCTGACTATATAGATTTATCTGACTATTTATAATGTATTCAGTAGGGCTTGAATCTTTTTTTCCAATTGTTGTTTTTACACCCAAGGTGTTAACCTTTATTTCTTCCAATTTCTCCCTTTTCTCTTCATTGTAGTACATACCTTGTAAGGAAAAGTCAGTTGTTACTATTAAATCCTTAATGTATATGTAAGTATTGTAAATAGTTGCTGTTATTTAAGTTATGGTTGGCTATTGTGTTGATTTAGGTTTATAATTCGATTTTGTTTGGCTATAGGCTTGTATTACAAGATGAACTGAAATTGTAATAAAATGCATTATCAAAAAAATAAGCATATAAATCAGGAATAACTCAACAGAAATAGAAAATCATTGTGCAGTGTGATTGAATCAATCATCCCTGACTTGCAGGCAACGACTGCAGAATGCTGTGGGATTTAAAAAGACCTGCTCCCCATGGAAGTGAACTAATGTTGCATCATGTCAGTTTACAAAGCAGTAATATAATGGAGCATGTTTCTCATAACTTTTTTTCACAAGGCAGTCTGTTTCTCCAGCTGTTTTACAACTCATTCTAGGAGTATGCGGAAACCTTGGTCACTCACCTTTTTCTTAAATATACCACACTTTAGGTTATTTGACAATTTCAGGTGTAAGTGCTAAAGATAACATCCCTCAGGCTGCACCCAGCAATGAACTTGAATTAAGCAAGAGAACTGGAACCAAAGTGCTTCTTTCCTACTTGCAGGTCTGCAAGGATAAGATTTGGCCTCCCATACATCATGACTGTCATCATTATTACAGTTTTGCATTTAGTATTAGTTGCAAGGTCTTAGTTTTACACCATTCCTTCAATCTTGCCAAGTCTCATCCTTTCTTGTGTATTAAACCCTGTTGCAATAATGCATCATCAGTAAAAATCAAACTGCCCCTTCCAGACATTTGCAGTGTCATTCACTAAGAGGCTGAAAAGGACCCATCCTTGAGGTACTCCACACCACATCCATCCATCTAAGTGAACTGCATTTACTGATTAATGCCTAGTCAATGTTTTACCCATGATGCAACAGGAGACCCACTTCATATCACTCCTTTCTTCCTCTGTCTTTTCTGCCACCTATCAGTCCAGGCAAGTATTTTCCTCTCCTTGCTTTGGCCACTCCTGTAGGCAGGGCCGGTGTTAGCATTTTGGGGGCCCCCAGCAAATGTCAAGTTGGGGGCCCCCTGGCCACTTTCAGTCTAAGTATTACCCTGTCACTGCCACTACTTCGATCCATCTTTTTAGTTCATGCTGCAGGATTTTAGGAGTAGTACACACAGACTGACCTGTAGCTACAATGATTTTATTACAACAGGCATACATACCACACTGTGTTGGCTCATCTCACAAAGGGACGTTTACAGTTACTGACATTTAGGTGTAACAAGGATACATTACAACACCTCTATGTACAGGACAGAACTAATATGCAATGGAACCCTAGGCACTGGTTACTGTTTCAGCCCCCAACAAAAAAAAAACAACACACACACCCTCCAGAGTTCCCCTCTGTTTTCCCCATGTTGGGCTTCCCACTTATGCACATTACTTTTTTTCTTCCATTTCTCACATTTTACCTTTTGTCTTCAGCTTTTTTAAGAAGCCATAACTTTATATATGCTCTAAAGTACTTTTTAAGTTTATCTTTTTTCTTTTTACCCAATGATGGCTTGAACAGAAATGATGATTAAGGAAAGAAATTCAATGTTGCCGTTCAGCTTTAGTCTTTCCTTCTTTTTTGATATACTTTCTTGACCAAGTCAGCATAGTAATACCCATTTAGGAAATAACTCCATTAAGCTGCTGCCCCCAGAAGCTAGAGCATTTCTCAACCTTTTAATCCAAAAGTGGCCTAAACAAAAATTCTGAGTAAGAAAAAAGGAATTTCAGTCTTTTTTTCTTTCAATGAAGACATAAGTTGTGCTCAAGACTTAAAATTCAAAGCTGACAAAAATAGGAGCTCCAAGTAAATTAAAAAGTCAATTGTGAGGATACACAGATCCTGTATGGGAATACTGCCTGCCTCACTAATACTCCCAAAAAGACAGTCACTGCCTATGCAACCCTCTGGTGTTAGATTGGGATGAAAGCAGAGGTTCAAATGGCCACAGTTATGTATTTCAAGTGACTGCTGAAATACATATATAAAGCATGCCTACTAACTCCTCGATCCTAACCACAAAGGCAACCAGCTGTATATGTCTCTGATGTTTGATTGTGAGGAAAGTGAAAATAAATAATGACTGCAATAATGTATTCTACTTTGCTACTACCGGGCAGTACACTGCCCCTACAGGAGCTAAAGTAACCTTCTTTGTATACCTCTGAGGTCTGTTAGAAAAGTAAAGGAAATGATGACTACACAATCCCTAGCACCCACATAACCTACGGTAAATTTCTGTACACAAACATCTGAGCAGGGATGTTTTAGAATGATTGTGGTTGAGGACAGAGGCTATTATCAGTTTTATCATAACAGTGTCATATCATATAACTCCATCCAGGCTAAAGAGTGCAATCAGAAAATGAAAGCATTTTTTTCTGCTCATTTTTCCTCAACCAAAAACAGCTTTTTGGGGGTCCCCACAGTCAAGGATAATTAAGGGAAGCCCCCTGTATCTATTTATACAGTCTAGGGAGTGGAGGCCACCCGATACCTAGGAGATCTAAGTGTATGAATGCCTATGACATACATTATGCCTTACTTCTGAAAAATAATCACTTGTTAGCTACACTTTTATTGATACCCTGACGAATAATGTGTGTGTTCCGGCATTATTGGATGTATGCATTTCTAAAAATCAGTGATATTTTACACACACACACACACACACACACACACACACACACACACACACACACACACACACACACATCACAGCAATGTTAATTTTCTACTTATTTCGGCAAGTACACTGTACAGCACTATTACTGCTACACAAAATCAGTGACTGCTGTTTAGCAGTCATCAAACAGCAACAGTGATAAGACAATTTTATTTACCTCAGTAAGTAGTAAATTAATACCTATCACTATCCCTGATTTCACAGATATTCCTGATTTTGTCTCATAATTTTACTCTGTCACACTAAATCAAGTAATCAGAGTTTTACACTTATTGTCTAAAAAATGCATGTTGATGCAAAATGTGTTATTCTAGTAACTTTTTAAGTGAATTAGAGTAATATATAAAATGTGTTCCTCATTTTGAGACTTTATTATGCTATTATTTTTATCATTGAACAGAATTCTTCAGTAAATACGTTGAGAGTTATAGAATCAGTTGTTCTGCCAGTATGTGTAAAACCCCTGAAAAAGATACCATCCCTGAAGATTAGAAGCATCAGCTCTTAAACTCCACAGTTTGCACTGAGATCGGTCACCCTGGGCTGCTGATCTATCTAGTGCTTACTCTGCTTATGTTCATTACAGCTTTGTCCTAACAGGGTCATATTACAGTCCTGTTCAGATTAAAGAGTGTAATTGAAAATTAATACATTTTTTTCTCCTCATTTTTCCCCAACCAACAGCAGCTTTTGTGGGGCCCCCACGCAGTCAATGAGGATTAAGGGGCCCCCTGCAGCCACAGTTATTAAAGCTGGCTATGTTGTTAATTTTAGTGAAGTGGATGTCCACCATCAGGGCTTAACCTAGGCCGGGGCATTATGTCAGTGGTAAAATATTTAATGAAATTGTAAAGTTTGTTACCTGACAAAATACTGTTACTATAGCTAAAGATCTTTGAATTTTGAAGGAGATAAATACGAGTTATTGTTACTTACCTGGTTTAAGTATACAAGCTTGCTGTACTAGCTTTTGTTGGTTTGACAGACATGTTACAAAATATCAAGATAACATAAGTTGCAATGGCTGGGGGCCCCCAGCGACCGCAGGGTTCGCTGGTGCCTAAAACCGGCTATGCCTGTAGGCATGGATATTTTTCTAGGATATACCCCAATGATACTACCCTCAAGCTGTATTTTATTTTTGCATTAAATCAATCACAGCTGACATACATCTTCCACCCAGCAAGCAAACTCTCCCAAGGATGACCACTGCCCCATTTCTGATGCAATCACTGCACAGGCTAGTTCTGCTCTGCAACTACCATAACAGACAGCAGACACAGCCATGCTGAACAAGATTTGATCCAACAATGAACCCTGTGGCACTCCGTTGTTTGCACACTCTTCTCCAGACAGCTCCCCTGTAACAGTTAACCTGTAATTGAAATCATTAGGCCAGTTTTCTATCCACTTGACCACCTGGCTGGATCCCTATTCCCATACAGTTAAATTTCCTCATTAATCTCCCGTGAAGTATGATGTCAAAGGCATTGCTGATATCCATGTGAACTGCATGCACAAGGCTCCTCCTGTCTAAATCCATGGCAACCTAGTCACAGAACTGAAACAAGCCAAATTAGCAAGACTGCTGATGTATAAATCCATGCTGTTAGTCATTAGAAAAAATTCTGCTAAAGACCCCATGCATTTGCCCCCAAACTTTACCTTGGAAGGATGTAAAACTATCAGGCTCTCTTGTCTTTTACTCACATATGCAAGGGAATGGCCATCACCAGTCTCCATTCCAGAAGAATTAGTCCTGTTTTTAAAGGGAGATGGAACCGTTCTACCACTCCTTTATGAAGCATGAATACAAGTTACAGCCCCCCCCCCAGGGGGGGTTAGCTCATTCAAACCTTGTATCCTAACCTTCTCCTCGTTTTTCTACAGCTTCGCCTATACTTTCTCCCTTCTCATTTTCCCAGTTGCCCAGCTGACTCTGTCCATATCTGTTTTAGATTCCCATGAAGCAACCAGTCTTGTCACTACTGTGTCATTACATTCAGTATTTCTGTCTTAACTACTATGGTTCAAACTTCATGCAACATCTTTCTGATAACAAATATACAGTTGACTCCTCCTTTATTCCTCAAGGTAGCTAAACAATTAATTTAGCAACTAATGCCACCCTAATCCATGTTGGTCTCCAAGTACACTCTGACCTTAGGATAAGACTTTCTGCATCTTCATGTGATGTTATCTCATCTCTGCTCATTACCTACTCATCCATCTCCCTCATGTATGTCTTGGAGGCAATACTGTGAAATTCTAATTATGCACAATTCTTCAAAAAGATAGTGCTAACCCTGGCAAGAATGCATTATCATACAAATCAAACAGAAAAATCATTTCTAAGCTGGTCAGTTAGTATAGATATTTTTGCCCTGATTAACTCATGGATGACCTGCATTCAAAAAGTGAGCATAGACACTGGTTGAGAACTTCTGTTCTGGGTCACCTAGTGGAAGTGGCAGGTAGAAAACATATGAAAAACAAACAGTTTACATAAAGTGCAATCTGTGTATGTCCTGGAAGCTAACATGTAAGACAATGTGCCTGTGCTTTGCTTGAGGCCACCTTATATCCTGTGTTGTAAGGGGAAATACTTGGTAGATATGCCCTACAGTGCCAGCAGAGGATGATAGCCCTGGTATGCCCTACAGTGTCACCAGAGGATGACAGCCTCAGTATGCCCTACAGTGTCACCAGAGAATGATAACCCCAGTATGCCCAACAATGTCACCAGAGGATGATAGCCTCGGTATACCCTACAGTGTCACCAGAGGATTACAGCCCCGGTATGCCTTACAGCGTCACCAGAGGATGATAGCCCTGGTATGCCCTAGAGTGTCAACAGAGGATGGTAGTGCCTGTATGCCCTACAGTGTCACCAGAGGGTGACAGCCACGATATGCCCTACAGTGTCACCAGAGGATTATAGCCCTGGTATGCTCTACAGTGTCACCAGAGAACCAGAGAACAATAGCACTGGTATGCCCTACAGTGTCATCAGAGAATGATAGCCCCGGTATGCCCTACAGTGTCACCACAGGATGACAGCCTCGGTATGCCCTACAGTGTCACCAGAGGATGATAGCCCCAGCATTCCTTACAGCGTCACCACAGGATGATAGCCCCAGCATGCCTTACAATGTCACCAGAGGATGATAGCCCTGGTATGTCCCACAGTGTCAACAGAGGATGTTAGTGCCTGTATGCCCTACAGTGTCACCAGAGGACAATAGCCACAGTATGCCCTACAGTGTCACCAGAGGATTATAGCCCTGGTATGCTCTACAGTGTCACCAGAGAATGATAGCACTGGTATGCCCTACAGTGTCACCAGAGAATGATAGCCCTGGTATGCCTTACAGTGTCACCAAAGGATGACAGACACAACTACTACTACCTTTCTGTAGCCATTGTAGGGATCAGCAGCCTTGGGCAGCAGCCATGAAGTTAAGTGGTTTGGGATGCAGTGAAGTTGGCAATAGTGAGTAACAATGGGACAGATCCTGGGAAGGCTGTGGAAAAAAAATGAAATCTAATTTCATTCACAAAATAAATGCACTTAAAAAAGTCTACAAAATACAAATGCCCAAACAAACATGGTTTAGGGTTTAAATAAAGTAAGACTCCATAAGGGATTATCATAAAAATATAACAATGTGAACTTAATAAATAAGTATAAGCCACCAATGTGGTGTCCTAAAGAAGCAGGAACCATTCTAACTGGCTGAAGCTTCCACCCTCTTTAACAAAGTATTGTAGCGTACTAAATATAAAAACAAAAAGCAAAACCAGAGTCCAAAGGACAACACCACAGCCGAACATAATATACAAACTGCATTTAATAAGATGTATGTTAGTCCTTTCGTTTTTAAACTTTAAAAACTTCTTCAGACATACATTTTAAACACAGAATGCTTCTTAAGTATCAAAAAGAGGCAGGTCATGTGATCACTAACTAGCCTCAGCTGAAAAATTTAAAGACATATACATACATAGACAATTTATGTTTAAAATTGCAGAAAATAATAAATAATGCAAAAATTAGCACCATAAGCATAAAAATATCCATGTAGCCTGTGTATACTACCTAAATACTTTAAAAATATGTTCCTGTCTAAATACATACAATCTACTCATACATTTAAGAATAAAAACTTTTAAATTATTTTCATCTTTCAAAAGTTTTTAGTTTTAACATGGCGGCTATACTAACTGCTTTATTAAGTCCTGAATGTTTACAGGCTTCAAGTCTCAATTGCCATATTACCTTCTGTCTCTCCAAATATACTGACCAAGGACCTCCCCTCGGATTCCTTTAAACTTTTTCTAACACACTACATTTAAAAGTGTGTTCGAGGAAGTTCTCCAAGTGTCTAATAAGAGCGTTAGTTGTCTTTTTCCTCTTTATATTGTAAGTATGCTCATAAATACGACTATGTAATTTGCGCTTGTTTTTTCCTACATAAAAACCTTCGCAATTTAGACATCAAGTGCCATAAATCACCCCCACAGTGTCACAGTTATACCTCCCTTGAACTTTAACGGCCTTCCCTCTTATCTTCACGTACTACATCGCCCACACTTGGTCATTCTTGGATGAATAGCCTTTTTAATTACTTTTCTTTCCACCGTATTTTGTATGTTCATCCCCCTTCTATAAATAATGGAAGGTTCACTTCCCAAGAGATTTAGTACACTAATATTCTCATTA
>NC_056737.1:437868018-437965518 GCF_019279795.1 Protopterus annectens | reverse complement strand
CTAATGTAAACATTGTAGTAAAAGCTGCTAAATGATTTACTTAGTCACTGTCACACATTGGCTATGTGTTGCACATGCAATCTTGGTCAATGTCTTTGTCAGTATTTTTTCTTCGTATTAAGTGCATTTAATAATTATTATCTTTGCCAATGTAGCCTAAGTTGTAGCTGAAAAGGGTCCTGGGACCAGTTAGCTTTCCTGGTTACCAAAGTATAAATAAATATGAAATAGAAAAAAGGAGGGTGAACATGACAGAAATAATTGAGAAACTAGTAAAGCACATTTTAAGTCTGCATCATTTCTGAGAGAGAAAATCCCTCCCACTGAAGGCATTGGGAAGTAGCAGACAGACTAAGTTTAAGGCCTACTACTTGTCACTTGAAAATGCACAGCAAGGATCTTTTACTGCAGTGAGAGTTTTCACACCTCAGCATGAGAGTGTGGGTGAGGGTTTATTTTATTTATTTTACATTTGTTGACCGGGCTAGTTCAACTGGATATATGTCCATTTTTAGTAGAGGCCTGGGGAGAAAAGCTCCACTAAAGATCAGATACAGTACATGTTTAAGACTAGAATACACGTGTAGCAGCTTAGTAATCATATAATTGACAAAATGTTTACAAGGCAATAGTGAAACATATTTATAAGGTAGAGACAAGTACTTAGAATGGAAAGCTTGCTAATCAAGAACAAGCTCTGTACTAGTTTCTAAGAAAGGCTAAGTTAGTACCAACTTTAGTTAGCTGACAGCCAATGCACTCTGAGGTTAATGGAAAGGTGGACAAAGCATAGCAGTAGTGATATAAGTACACATTAAGTATGAAGGAAGGAGGTGATTAATCTGGGTTGATGCATGGACATAGCCAGTAAGTTTTAAGGTATTCTTTGAGTTGCTTTTTGAAAAGTAGTGTAAAAGGAAAGAGATGAGAGCTCCCTGAGAAGCAGGTTCCAAGTTTTCCCCACAGTGTTTGAGAACAGAGAGTCCCCAGCCTTATTGCTGGACTTGTGTATAGATACTAATAGTTGATGGGCATCATGGGTCGACTTCAATAATAGTTTAATGAAAGCACTGCTGTTGTTGAGACGTAAAATGTCCAGACGATTTAGCCTGATGGAGGTCCATCAGGTTTTGGAAGGAGGAGGAAGGCATGACAACTGATTTGTCAAATCTTTTAATACTACAAAAGCCTCCTATTACAAAAACCTTTTATTTGCGTTTATATCACGCTATCGAAAGATGAAAATAACGAACGCTATTTCATCGAACCTAAAATATCTAAACCACATAATATCGGAAATTCAGAACAGCGAATTTTTTCCTTAGGAAAAAATTCGGTACTCCGAAACACATACACACAACACAAGCACACCTAAAAAAACATCAATCCACACACATACACTTATAATCCCACAACTAACCCCACACTAAACTGTACATACACTACTATCTATCCACTTACCTTAACCCAACCCTAACCCTAACCCTAAGGTCCGTCACTATCGCACACTCACCTAACCTGCGCCCTAACCCTAACTTACTTAACCCGCCCCTGACCCTAATTCACCTAACCCGCGCTCTAACCCTAACCCACCTAACCCACGCCCTAATCCTAACGACCACACAATCGCACACTTACCTGAACCCGACCCGTAAATTTCCACCACAGCACTGAAAATACCGAAGCCACAGAACCGGCCAACTAAATTCTTTCCTTAGGAAAGAATTCAGTGTTCTACAGCTTTGCTATTTTTAGTGTTCACTCAAAACGGGTCGATATTAGAACATTCGAAGTGTTAAAACTTCGATGTTCTGATATAGACCCTTTTATCTACTTTCTTTTGCTGCAAGTAGCTAACAGCTATTTACAGCATAGAACAAGCTCTGACAGACACATAAATGAGGCACAGCCAGGTAAACATAGAAGCAGCTCTGTTACAGAAGGTGTTTAGTTGACAATGTTTCACTGTCCTGCCATTCAATCTTAATGGCATGAGAAAACAGTACCACTTCCTTATGTCTAGCATGAGTCATATAAAGAGGATTTTAAATGTATTCTGGGAAGAAGGGATGAGAGTAAGAAAACAAGATCACGTTACCAAGGCAGGTCCCATCATCCATTTTGAGAGAAACTCGGAGTGATTTTGAGCCATTAATATACCTCAAAAACAAAGATACAATGAAAAAAAATATGTTTTTTGAGTTCTAAGGTGGAGTTTTCCTTTAAAGCTACTATTGGATATCAGTTGTTATGCCTTCCTCCTCCTTCCAAAACCTGACGGACCTCCATTAGGCTAAATTGTCTGGACATTTTATGTCTCAACAACAGCAGTGCTTTCATTAAACTATTACTGAAGTCGACCCATGATGCCCATCAACTATTAGTCAGAGGTGTGAATCATAGCAGTTTGTAAGCATTTTAATGTCTCATCTGCAAGATCAAATGCAAACCAGCCTCATTTCAACTCTTTCACCACTGCATTCATGCTAGGCAGACAAGTCTGGAAGCCTCCTTCCTCTACCACTAATAGTGAAAACCAGGAGAGTTTCCTTTGGTGTCCTAACAAAACAACTACTAACCAGTAATACCGGTATGGGTCAGGTGCTACTACATACTCTGCAGTGCAAAAAATATATGTAATAATAAAATAAAGATCACAAACTATATATGGTGCATGGAGCACAGTGATTAAGTTCAGATATTTGGAAAAAGACAAATCAGTTATGCGCTAAAATGACACAAGACCAGACCTTAACTAGTGTTACGCACCCCCTGCTGAAGTTGGTATGGTAAGTTCCCATGCTAGCCAGTAAAACTTGCCAGTACTGACCAGCAAATGAATGTGGTAAAATAAAAGACTTGTTTCTACCTGCTATCCACCAGTAATGTGTCCTGACTTCCTGTTATACTTAGAAAGTTACTAGAATAACAGCATGTGTGTTTGCCTACATCTTCTGAAGGACACAAAGCTTGAAACTTAAATGTATGTCATTATTTAGTGTCTTCAATCATCAATAAATTGTCCAAAAACACTGACTTTATGAGGAATACACTAAATATATGATGCAAAAATATGGACATCCTGTGAAAATCTGAACAGTTTAGAGGCATTCACTCCTGAAGTGAATTTACTGGCATTCACCCATGTCTTGAACACATAATAAACAGGTTATGATCAGTGACCTCTATATTATGGTAAATGCAAGTACTCAAATTGTGCTCTACACCAAGTGCAATGACTGTTTTCTTCATAAAACAGGATGTCAGAGCATGGTACACAAAATTCTGTTTCATTAAATATCCTCTGAGATTCTACGTGTTTAAAAATGCTTGTGGCCTTTTACAAAGCAAGCTACCCAAATGGGACATCTTGTATCCCCCCCCCCCAAAAAAAAAAGGTCATACACTTAATGGCAGCTACCCAGACAAATTTTTAATTTTTTGGCAAGGTGACAGAAAATAAAATACTTTGGCCCATCTGCTGGAGACTTATCGATTTAGCAATAGCATAACACTCAAGGAACTAAGGAAAACAAAGGCAGACTTAATAAATTATTTGTTTCCCACTGGCCTGTTGCTATAAAACAGAGTGCATATTTTTTAGGAAAAATGTAAAGGTGAGAAAAAAAAAAAAATATGCATCACTGAACTGGAAAAGATAAACAATGGAGGCATGAAACAATACTGCATGCGCGACCGTGGTAAGTACTCTACAAACGGTTAGCTAAACAGAATAACGAGGAATCTTTAATCGGTGTGTGACAGTACCACAGGAAATGCTGAACCTTCGGAAGACGCATCTAATGTCGTTGTGTCCGCTAATGATTGGCAGCAGATTTTTACGTGCCGAGTTACCAGCGCTGACGCACATCCTTCAGCGAAGGTACGCCCATTCACGCATGTCTCCAGGCAGAAGACGCTCTAGCTGAGAATCGAACAGGACAGCGTCTTAGTGTGAGGCAACAGCGCATCATTTATAATAATCCCGTCATATAAAGATTGACCAATGCACTTGAGACTTTAGAAGAACAAAAGAAGTGTTAAAATGTGCTAATGAACACACATTCTGGTTTTAGTCCTCTCTGCAATAACATATTTTCTTTATACTTTCTTATTTTCATTCAATTATTAAAAAAAAAAAGTTGATAAACTGTAATTTTATAGCGTGCCACTTCTGTTTGCTTACAGCAGCTCATGTCAAACTTCAGCTGCTGAAAGGCAGGTCAAATAGTTCTTCTTGTCTCTTGTCGATGAACATAGTCGTGAATTCAGTAAACAAATAAATGATAATTAAAATGTTTTGTAGAATGATAGCATTTATTTTAAAGATGTTTTTACAACCCCTCATTATAATACTGGCAAAATGCACTTTTATTTTCATACTAGAAAAATCGGTTGTGCATTAATGTATTAGCACATACTAAGATATCTTGAGTATGTAAACTGAACCTGAAATCTAAGAAGAAACTGAATGTGTGAAATGTAAAATCCTGACAGTTTTCCACAAGCTTATCAAAGCGTAAGTAGGTACCGACATGGCATCTGTGTTATTTTAATGATATTTAATGCCTCAGAGCATTACCAATCAATTACTAACAGAAACAAGGTAAACATTCACAAGCCAAGGGGAAAAAAGACATTCTCGATCACTTTTTATGCTGTATGAAGTCTGTAAACAACTGCATTTTCACACAATATAAATGGTTCACAAAATCTGTCCGAATAAAATGCGTTACTCTGAGCTATGGTATTTATCAGTAAAGCTTAATGGAGCACCGACATCCTGAAAAGTTTGCAAAAACGTGTCATGAAGCTTGTGTGTGACAGCTAAAAAACTACACACACGTGCATATACATTAAAGCAGTAATATTAGTTGCTATCAAAATTCTTTCTACAACAGACAAACCAAACGTCTAACAAAACGTGGAACTCTTGGCTTCAGCAGCGTTTTCTCTTAAACGTACTTGTTATGTCTAGCAATTTAGCAAAAAAATCAGTCGTCACCAATTACTGTACCAGGTTAAAGGGGAAATGGCAAATTACCAGATTTTTTTGCAACATGGTCTGTCTAATTTAACATAGATGGACCAATTCTTTCTCTGCCTGTTCAGTGACTGTTAAAAGGTGCAAACAAAAGGTAAATTCAGTCTGGTACAGATGCCAATTTTTTATGGTTTTACATTACTTTACTGAAGTTTGCAAACAATAAAACTAACATGAAAAACAAACCTTAAAATTTATGTAGGGCACAAATCTGGAAAGAGATAACTACTATCATGGTTAAATGATATCAACACTTTAGTAAGTAAAAGACGAATCATACCAGTTAAAAGACATTACTGCTATCTCAGAAATAGTGTAAGGTGTCACCACAGAATTCTGTATGTTTTCATAGCATATTTATTTGCAAATGCATTAAATATACCACCAGACACTGCCGATTATTAAAATTTCTAAGAAATAGTTGACACACTGCACTAGCTGCCTTCAGCTTGCAATCCTACATGCCTAAATTATTCAAACAATAAGACATGAAGGGAGTGTGCATGGGACCTATCTGACACAAGGTCAGGGGCATAATAAGACACAAGGACAACTCCATTAGTCAGTGGCCATGCATCGGACATGCATCCCACAAATTTCTTACTTCACTTACATAATGTGAACAGATCTTTAACTTTAAAAAATGCAGATCAATTCACAATAAAACTGCCTAGTCACGTGACTGATGATGGTACAGCGAGAGGGGAAATAAAGAGAAACAGCACTATGGTGTGTGTGTGTGTGTGTGTGTGTGTGTGTGTGTGTGTGAGAGAGAGAGAAAGAGACAGACTTCACGGGAATGTCCTTACATCGGATACAAATACAAGCTTTTAAATATTGAAATACCTTGGTGTTTACCAGCTTCCATCTGTATTTATGAAACACTATGTGCTGCTTAATCCTTCCTGCCTTTTTCCTTCTGTTTTTGTCAAATCCCAAGGCGTAGGGTGTGTGGTAAAATCTGCTCGGTATATTATTCCCTTTTATGTCTTAAGTGTTTTTAAACTAGACTAAACTTTCGCCATGTTTGCACATACTGAAAAACGTATACATATATATCTTCCTATATTTATCTTTAAAATTCTTGTTTTTGTGATATGTTATGATAAAGCAGCTTTCTTTCCTTGCTGAGTATAACGCTGTACTAAAAATGCTCTCATCGTCACCACTGCTACATATTATCTCATTTAGGGTGGCTCAATATTTTAAACCATATTACCTATGCTCATGTGTGCCTTCCCCTCCACATATTACATAGAGCTTACAGCACTGTAGTCAGAAATCTTTCTCCTGGCACTTAAACCAGTCAGAATAGCAAGATATCAACAGTAGTTTAAATCAATAGTGCAAAGGACTTTCTGATGCCATGAGGCCAGTATCTTTATTTCAGATGTTATCTGAACATGGAACCTACTGCTAGTGCAGCTTAATGCTCAATACTGTTGCACAACATTTAACAATCATTTCTACTCTTTTTCCTGAAGCAGTCCTCTAACTGAACTTTCTTTTGTGTCTTTATGACTTGTTTGACAAGTCATAAGTGGTGCAATTGCTGGTCCCCTATCTGGCGTCCCATCCCCCGCAGTTCTTCTAGTCAAGAGCAAAGCATAAAGGTTCCCTCATCAGTAGGTATGTCCCCCTCAGTTTTTGAACTGATGAGCACAAAACAGAAAAAAAGGTCCCTCAGCTTTTCAACTAAAGAGCAAAAAAAAAATCTCATTTTTTAAATTCTAGCAAATGGCTCACTACAGCTTACCGCACAAAGAGCTCATTTTTTAAATTCTAGCAAATGGCTCGCTACAGATTTCCATACAAAGAGCTGAAGTGGATTTCTGTACTTGCATTCTCAAATGCACCCCCTGACACTCTGTACCTGGGGCAGTTGCCCCCTCTGCCCTGCACTTGTTATGCATCTTTCTGGGTCAGCTTAGCCAAAACACACAGACACACATATGCACGCACATGTATACATACACACAGAAACAATTAAAAGAATGAAATCAAAGTACAGGAAATTAATATTCTCTGTATACATAGAGGCACAGAGGGCAGAGTACACCTAAAAATGCCTCTGTAAGACTCATATGGGCATGCTTTTACACACCTACGAAACTTAGTTTTCAAAATATATCATAAAAGTAAATTTAAGCAGTTTGACTATGACTTCACCTAACTATTAAAGAGTTTGTCTTCTGTCTCTGAAACATTATAAAGTACTGAGTTCATCCTCTCTTTCTTTTTTTCCCCACTATTGAAGTCAGTTTAGGGATAAGGAATATTTAAATAGAATGCTTGCTGTACAATTACAGATAACTGTCTCCCTGAATGGTGTCATACTAGCTGTCAGGCACAGCATGAAGTGAATGAGACTTTTTTTCTAACATGAGCATCAGTTACATTTAAAGCACATTCAGACTAAAGAGTTTCACTTAAAGGACTAGTATCGGCAGAAACTGAAAAAAAAATGTTTATCTTGCTATGAAATTCTACACAGTCCAATCCTACCAACAGCATAACAACTACTTATTAGTATTTTTAACTTTTTTCCTAATCTTGAATGTCATCATGGACATCATTTCCTCACTCAACTGAGTGCAGTGAGATCATATTCTGATTTCAGGCACTCCTACTGTGTACAAAGAGAGCATTTGGGAAGGATAACCCCTGTAGCCTCTTAATCCTGCTTTGTTCCCTCCCACAAAATAAATAAATAAATAAATAAAATATATACATATTTTATTCAGCTGCTCTTACTGTAACTGTCGTAGTTGCTGTTCTGCGTGCTATCTCTTCAGTCGCTCTTACTCTGCACTTATTACTGCTTGTTAGTAGCCTAATTTGCTGCCTTCTGCACTTGTTTTTTAGTCATTTGTTAATTTAATTGCATTTATTTAAACTGTATTTGCCATAATATTGCTACACACTCAAGTGTGCTAGCCTGCACTGCAATTCGAATTGTATTTACTGCTGTTTTAGCTGCTTTTCTGTAAAAAGAAAAAAAAAAATTCTAAGCTTGTTTCCTACCTTTCCTGTAACTAGTCTAGTCCAGATACAAACTTGCTGTATCCAGGACTGTCGGTAAGCTTCTGAGCCCCCCCCAAGCCTTTCTGTGTTGGAGGGAAGCCTTCTGGCTTATCAGTGGGAGTAGTAAGCACTAGGTAGCCTATCTACCACGGGAAGAGTGGGTTTTGGCCCAGAAATTGTAGTTCATTGGCCGTTTGGGCAGTTTTTCCATCTCTTTCTACTTTCTGGTTTAAAAGCCCATGTTTGTGTTTGGTCCCTGCCTTTCCTATAACTAGTGTAGTCCAGGTACAGATTTGCTGTATCCAGGACTGTTGGTAAGCTTCTGAACCCCCCAAGCCCTTCTGTGTTAGAGAGAAGCCTTCTAGCTTATCAGTGGGAGTGGTAAGCACTAGGTAACCTATCTACCACAGAAGGAGTGGTTTCTGGCCCAGAAATTATAGTTTATTGGCTGTTTGGGAAGCTTTTCCATCTCTTTCAACCTTCTGATTTAAAAGCCTGTGTTTGCACTTGTTTCCTGCCTTTCCTGTTACTAGTCTAGTCCAGGTACAGATTTGCTGTATCCAGGACTCTTTGTAAGCTTCTGAGCCCTCAAGCCTTTCCATGTTGGAGGGAAGCCTTCTAGCTTATCAGTGGGAGTGGTAAGCATTAGGTAGCCTATCACAAGAGGAGTGGTCCCTGGCCCAGAAATTGTAGCTATTGGCTGTTTGAGCAGTTTTTTCCATCTATTTCAACTTTCTGGTTTGAAAATCGCACTTGCACCTGTTTCCCGCCTTTCCTATAACTAGCCTAGTCCGGTTACAGAGTTAATGTATCCAGGATTGTTAGTAAGCTTCTGAGCCCCCAAGCCTTTCTGTGTTGGAGGGAAGCCTTCTAGCTTATCAGTGGGAGTGGTAAGCATTAGGTAGTTTATCTACTACAAGAGGAGTGGTTCCTGGCCCAGAAATTGTAACTATTGGCCATTTTTTCCATCTCTTTCAACTTTCTGGTTTAAAAGCTGCACTTGCGCTTGTTTCCCACCTTTCCTGTAACTAGCCTAGTCCAGATACAGAGTTGCTGTATCCAGGACTGTTGATAAGCTTCTGAGCCCCGTAAGCCTTTCTGTGTTGGAGGAAAGCCTTCTAGCTTATCAGTGGGAGTGGTAAGCCCTAGGTAGCCCGTCTACCACAAGAGGAGTGGTTCTTGGCCCAGAAATTGTAGTTTATTGACCATTTGGACAGTTTGTCCATCTCTTTCAACTTTCTGGTTTAAAAGACCACATCTGTGTTTCCCATCTTTCCTGTAACTAACTTACTGGGAAGCACTAGAAAGCCTTAAACTGATACAAGCCTTCTACTTTGGAGTGATTAAGTATCAGTTTTTTGTACTTTCTTGCTGTACTTAACTGTTTTCCGCCTAAATGCTGATTTTCCAGCATTTATTGTGATTCAAAAACTTGTTTTTTTCACATATTGCACTTATTTGACTGCCTGCACTTTTAAAAAGTTGTTTTTTGTTTAAATAATTTGTTTAACTGTTGTAGGCTACACACTAAAGTGCGATTGCCTTTTCTGATCGTTTGTAGTCGTTTAAAGCGGTTTTAAGTGTATTTCTTTTACTGTTTTTGTCTTATCTTTTCAAAAAAAACAAAAAAATAAAAATTCCTTGTTTCCCGCCTTTCTAAGCTAGTATATAGTCCAGTTTTCAGGCTAGTGCTGAATTCAGGGCTGTGTTACAAGTTTCTGAGTAGCCCACTTGGATAGAAGGAAGTTTCTCTGTTCACCTGTGAGAGAGGGGAGCTTTGAGCAGCCTATTTGTCCCTGGAGGAGTGGTCCCAGCCCAGATGTTAGTAGTTTATTGGCCATTTTGGGCTAATTTCTATCTCTTTCATTTCCCTGCTACAGTGCCGGTTAGCTACGGTTAAATTATTCCCGGCTCCACTAAGGCTCCTCTTCAGTTTTCCCTTGAAACTAGTTTAACTCTCAACCTAAGCACTCAAAAAGCATCCTACAGCCCAGCACTTGCTCAGACCTAAAAGCAAACACTAATATACCCTGACACTTGATTGTCCAGCAGGGCAAGGCTCTTTATTCACCCCCCACCAACCAAGCAACTAAGCAGCTCACCCTACTATTCAGGCATGACCAAAGGGCAATTTCAGGTGTACTCTCCAGTCCAGCTGGTGAATCTGGGTATCCTGAGGCAATGTTACAACTGCCTCATGCACACAGACAACCCTCTACTCCTACCACAAAACACCAAAATATGCGAGAGATGCAATTATACAGCCAAATTGGAGGCTAAGCTGTTTCCATCCAGACTGGAACAGACGGTCAAGAGGAGAAGGTTAACACTTGCACCACACCTCCAGCCGCACAAAGACCTACAAAACCAGCACTGGCAAAAAATACACAAATACACAAAATCATACTCAGAGGCTCTAAATAAAAACCTGCAAAAGCATCAGAGACCTCAGAAGCAGACACCCAAACAACCTGCACCTTCCGTCACAAACCAGACAACACATAAAACACAAAATCAGTGTGCCGCACAATCACAGCCCTTAAAGCGAAATAACATACCTAACACACTAGTAATAGGTGACTCTACAGTCAGGCACACTGACGTCCCACTCACTAGGCTGGACAAGAAGAAGGTTACTGTAAGCTGCCTGTCGGGAGTCAGAATCCGCCACATAACACAAGCACTCAGGTCACTCCAGAACAAGTACATATATGACTCTGTCATTGTTCATGTTGGTGTGAATGACCTGAGATGTACCTGCCTGCACTACATGAAAAGAGACACGGAAGAGACACAGAAGAGCTCTCTGATCATGTAGCCCAGGCTGGTATGACCCTGACCCTGAATAGCTTCCTGTCCTCACTAAGAATAATACCCGAGTATAAAGAAAAAAATGATCAATTTCAACAATTGGCTAAGCTTCTGGTGTCATTCAAATGGGATCCAGTGTCTGTCAGCCTGGGACGACATGCTCAACAAGCCTCGTTGTTTCGTAAGAGACGGCTTGCACCTGTCACCCCTAGGCTTTCGAATACTGGCCAAGGCTCTTGCTGTCCCCATAGTGCCTTTTTTAGGCAAGGTTCAAAAGTCAAACCCACCTCCATAAACAGCACAATTAACAAAAAAACTGAGGGTTATGCTACTCAATGCCAGGAGTTTAAATCTCAAAATGCACGCATTCGAAGCACTCCTCAGTATGGAGAACGTCGACATCTGTGCAGTAACTGAAACCTGGTTCAAGGCTCCAGAGAGCACCCCAGCACTACCAGGCTACAACCCGTACCACACGTTTCGGCCACAGAACACAGACCTAAACACAAAAGGAAGGGGTGTATCCATATTCATCAAGGATACCTACACCTCCAGGTTAGTGGCACAGCATGATACCTCTGAGATCATCCATGTGCAACTAACACTGGGCAAATCTGCAATGCAAATTGTGGCCTGCTACAGATCACCCTCCATGACCCAGGACCACCACTCCACCTTTCTGGAGACACTGGAAAACATGAAGGTCCTACCGAACACCCTGATATTGGGCGATTTCAAGTACCATACCATTAACTGGGAAAACTACTCGAGTACAAACTCCCAGGCCCAGCGCTTCCAGGAATTCATCAACTCATATGCCCTGGATCAGCTGGTAAACTCGCCTACCAGAGGTGAAAACATATTGGACCTGGTCATCACAAACATGGGCGACAGGTATTCCACACCGGAGGTCAACCCGTCACTGGTTAGATCAGACCATAAACTAATCACTCTGGATGTCCACACCCCACCACCACCCCCAACTAAGGAAACCACAGTAAAAAAACTTTTCTAAGGCAAACTTCACATTACTTAAGACAGAGGTGGTAAGTTTCGCAGCCCCCACGCTAAAGGATAATGCTGCCCAAGATGCAGAAACCTTTACAAATGCACTCTGTGAGACCCTACAAGGAAGCATGGATCATGCCATCCCCAGCAAAACCAAGACTCACTCCTCTAAGAGAAGGAAACCAGTCTGGTGGACCCCTGCCATAAACAGGCTATACAATAGAAGGAGGAAACTAGTTCAGAAAAAAGCAAATCCCAAAAAGAAAAGACATCTCTGATCAGTATCAGTAAGAAACTAAGGTCCCTCATAAAATCATCCAAGGCTAACTTTGAAAGAAAAATAGCCAAGGATTCAAAAGATAACCACAAAGCCTTCTTTAGCTATGTTAAGAATTTAAGTGGCAACTCGCAGATATGCACTGAACTAGTGCAAAATAGCACAAAATATACTGAACCTACTGATATTGTCAACATCCTGACAGATAGATTAAGTGCAAACGTCACCCCCCTCTCACCTCCAAAAGGGCCCACAACAATACCGGAAAAGTGTAGTGTCCCAGAAATCACAGATGCACAGGTGAAAATAGCCCTTTCAAAAGCCAAAAGCACAGCGTCAATGGGGCCAAATGGTGTCCCTGCATCTTGCACAAACTACAGAACAAACTAACACCCCACCTAAACACACTTTTCAACCTCAGCATCTCCCCAGGCTATGTACCCAAAGAATGGCGCACAGCAATGGTTATTCCACTCCACAAAGGCGGGGCCACCACTGACCCTGGTAACTATTGCCCCATAAGCCTGACTAGCCTGGTCTGCAAGGCTATGGAGCGCATCATCATGGACCTCATTAACAAAGACATTGGGAAAGTCCAAACACTTGACCCGACCCAGTTCGTCTTTGTTAAGGGCAGATCATGCCTACTAAACCTGGTTGGCTTCTTCAAGACCGTCACCAAGGCCATAGACGAGGGAAAGGTTGTTCACACAGCCTACCTTGACCTCGCCAAGGCTTTCAACACCATTCCCCACTCGGGTATTACAGAAAAACTCATCAGCCTGAACATAAACCTCTACATCACGAGAAGGGTTGCCAATTGGCTTACAGACAGAACTCACACAGTAAGAATAGCAGGCTCCAGGTCCGACTCTAAACCAGTCACAAGTGGTGTCCCACAAGGCTCTGTCCTGGAACCCCCTACTGTTCAGCATATACTTCTCAGAAGTACAGGCAAACACAGGAGGACTATGGCTAACCAAGTTCACCGATGCTGCAAACAGGGAGCCATAATTGACTCTCCGGCTGACACGGACATCCTCCAGAAGGGCCTTACTGAGACAGAGACCTGGTGTCAAAGTCATGGCCTCAAGCTAAATACCAAAAAATGCATAGTCATCCCGTTTGGGATAAACAAAACATCCACGAATTACCACATAGGTGGCATCCCCCTTAATACAGAAGAGGTAATAAGAGATCTGGGAACCCAGGTAGATAGTAATCTCTCCTTTGACAATCATATTGCCAAAGTAGTTAGGAAATCTTTCTATGTGGCCCATCTAATTACTAAAAGGTTTGCATCTAGAAATAGAGAGGTTATAGTGCCCCTCTACTGGTCACTCATCAAACCCATCACAGAGTACAATGCCCCATTTGGGATGTACCTCACGAGACAGTTCCAACAGGTGGAGAGACCACAAAAGTACCTCACCAAGAGGATTACTGGCCTCAAGCATATGTCCTATGCAGCCCAACTGAAAAAACTCAGACTGTACTCAGTGGCATAACGCTTACTCAGAGGTGATTTCTGCCTGACTTACAAAGCCATGTCCAACTCAGAATTGATGGACACGCTCCACCTAAAGAAATCCAAGTCACTGCAAGCCACGCGCTCTAGTGAGCTAAACCTGACCACAACAATAAATAGAACATGCTGGAGGGTTAGATTCCTGTCACAGAGACTCCCCATGCTTTGGAACAAAATTCCAAACTACATTAGACAGAGCCCCTCACTAACACTCTTCAAGAGAGACCTTGACGAGTGGATGGGTAACAGTAAATACACCCCATGGGATCACTTCATTGGCTCTGCTTGACAGAGGATCAGTTAATTAATCAATGGGGCGGCGAAAGCCGACACACTCTGGCTGGGCTTATAAATGCCCTCGGGCAGATAGCCTAATACCTACCTAAGAACCTATGGAGTTCTCAGCTAAACAGTCAATTGCAAATGGTAATACATATCAAAATGACTATTGTACCTGGTCCTACTGACAAAATTGTTCATTTCTATACTTACTCACTTATGACTTCTTCTTTCAACAGTTTCAAAGTAGATTATACAACACATTTATGAAACACACATTAATGTGTCTTTAGAAATTTTGCTATTAAAACATACAATTTGAAACACATATCTGGTCCTCACACA
Organism: Protopterus annectens; assembly: GCF_019279795.1. NCBI lineage: Eukaryota > Metazoa > Chordata > Ceratodontiformes > Protopteridae > Protopterus > Protopterus annectens. The sequence continues at coordinate 437,951,202 of NC_056737.1, read as the reverse complement.
AATTTCTTTGCACATGAGTATTTATCATCATGTGAATTGCCTTATTTCACACAGAGGTATACATAACAATCAAATGCTTTTGTGTGTTTCTTTTTAACAGTAGTTAGCTCAGTAACGTATGCCCTCTGATTTCTACAACCATTAATTTATTTTGCACATATTCCCATATGTATTATGCATTATTTTGGAGATATGCACAACATTCACAACTAAGCAAAGGCTCAGTAGGTATATGAACCCATGGAACATAAAGAATGCAGCTGTAAATAATACAGCTCTGACTCTTGAGAGTTTGAATAGCATTATGACATCAATGAGTGTAAATAATAAAACTGAACTACAGACATCTTGCTATCTACTTTGGCAGTTTCAAACATGACATGTCAATACCCTGAAAGCTGACATCCTGAAAGGACAAAAAAAAAATGCCAGGAGGTCAAAAGGGTGAAAAAATAATATTTATTTGTTTTTTTGCAAAGGGAAAGCCTCCATGCACCCCCAACCATGAACTTATACATACCAACTCAACAGCTGCACCAACTCAAAGAGAAATATTTCAAAGTAAATGAACCATTGCCAGCACACACACATAAACCATACACTTAGAAACTACAACAGCAATGATTTACTAGTGAAAACAGCAGCATTATGCCATTTCTATTGCCTTCTGCATGCTATTGATGTTTAATCAACTTCATCTAAAGTATATGCAGGGGAACCATTCTTGCAAGAAACTTTCAGAAGACATTGGTGAACTGATGTAACAGCAAGGGAGACAAATTCCTAAAGAAAGTATCATGAGACTTCATTCAACCCCAGTACAATATACAGTGAGGAAGCTGACTGTGCCATACCCTCTCTGGGCCAATAATCAAGGATCCTGAATCCTCACTACTGACACTGGTGACAGACATTCACTTGGAACAAAAATAAATACACACAGTATTTCCAGATGCACCTCTCTGCACCAAGCACAACTTCCCTTAAAAGCACACAGGGAAAACACACAGTCTGGGGTCTGGGTTTCTCTCTCTTTCTCTAGGTCCACAACAAGACTTCCTACTTGAACAGCTGTAGAGGTGAGTCCTCAGCCGAGTGTCCAAGTCAAGTCCTCTACCACTCTCTCTGTGAAACCAGTACACTGCTTCCCTGCTCCAAGCAGCAGACAAACACACTCTGAGATTTGAATTGCACACACACACACACACACACACACACACACACACACACACACACACACACACACACACACACACACACACACACACACACACACACTTGGAAAAGGCTGGCACAGATTTACTCACTCTGCTACCCTTTGCCCAGACTATAAGGTAGTTACTGCCACCAGACTCTCCAAAGCCAGCTACTCTAATGCTGTTACAAGGGTACCCAATTACACCGAGTGAAATCAATAGTAATACAAATGGTAATGTTGACCAAACAGCAAGGCTTTCAGGAGTGGCCACGGTATCCTAAATAGAACAGTTTCTTCTTGAAACTTGGCAAAGAGGGAATTCTCATCCACTTCATCTTGCCTTGCTTTAGTAAGTAACCAGGGAATAGTAGTACTTTAGATCAGTCAAGAAAATAGTGAGATTAGTAAAGTACTGTTTTTATGTAATTGTGTGAATCTGTCCATCTAGTATTAAAACATAATTTTAGTCCTGGATTACAGAATGACATCACATACTTCTTGTCATCTGACTTCTAGTTCCCATACTATCCCCCTTTACTAGAAATTGAACCAGAATCTCACACATATGTGCTACCATATATATACACACAGAAAGAGCTTTGCTAAGCTGTGTTATAGTATCTAGAAGCCATAAAACCATTTCAACACTTCCACCCTTTCAGGGTAAGCAATTAGTTCACTGCTAAGGATAATACAGAAGGCTTCCTAGTACGGACGTTTTGTCTCTGGTTGCACTGAGACCTGAGAGATGCAATCTTTATGGTCTAAATTATGTAATTAATTTCAGGATATTTTTTCTAAAAGTTAGCTGGGGCTGAGCTTAACCTCTTCTCTTCCAGTATCCTCTGTTACAATATTAATTACAACAGTTATACTACAGTTTGACATACAGATGTATTTTTCTGTCCAGCAGGACCCACTATTGGTATATGTTTAACACAAACAGCTTTACAAATACATTTTCAACACAAGCACATGTACAAATCAGTTTGATACACAAATAACATATAATTCTTTACAAAACTCCAGCTAGATACGCTGGCATATGTTACACATCCATTGCCCTACTTCTCCTGGCATAGCTAGCAATACCTTCCATCGTCACATTGACTATGGCAGAAATGCCAAAGAGGGGGAAGAAACTGGTAAGTCATGGTTTCCTAATATATGAAAGCATAGAAATCATTCTGTAGGGAGGAAAGCACATGCCAGAGGAAAGGAAATATTTGGTTTAAGACATAGCTGTCCTTAACATGAGTGGATTTCTAAATAACTGTATGCTTTTTTGTTTTTATCACACTCATTTACCTGAAATTGTTTTTAACCCAACATATTTATTTTCCTCTCCAGTAAATTAGTCTCTGCAATCTGAGTTATGTTCCACAGATTTTACACTGCACTGGCAGTTAAATTATTCACTTGTGTAACTTCAAATGGAAATTTACTTCTAGGCAGCTTCTAGCTTGTCGGGTAGCTGTAAGAAACTTACTGAACTGGTTCATTCTGGAGGATATTGTAATGAGGCAGATGGAAACCATGCCCAAGATGAACCAATTTTTGCTATCACATAAGCACTTTATTCTCACTTAATGCTACTAATTTCAGGTAAACTACTGCCCCATCTGTTTTGCAACTTAGTGGCTGTCCGAGATATGGAATTCTAGGAACCTACAAAAATAATATGCAAGATATTTTATTATACATGCCCATATATGTGTTGTTTATGTGTGTGTGCTCAAAACTAGAAATATCTACTACTGATATTAATAACTACACAATACTCTCCTTCATAATACAAATAAAAACAATATCAGTTTCCCAAACTCCACACATTCCATTTGTAAGACAACACTAAATTCGTGGAAAACAAGAGGTGTTCAATATAGTTTTCTTTCTTTTCCCATTAGAACTGAAAAATAATATATAAAAGATGATTGTAAATGAAATATTTCTCATTTTACAAATAACTGGAGTTGAATAACATTAGCACTAATAATAGCCTGATTTCATTACACAGTTCTTCACATTTCTTTAAAATTTGGGAACATTTTTTCATTATTTTGTCCATTTATGTTAAAGTTAGAGTAATGGTGTAAAATACCAGTCATTTTGTATACAGGTGAATGATGAGGCAATTTTATGTTAACTTTCATTTTTGTTTTAGTTATATAGGCTAGTTTGGTTAGAAATGTGAAAAATCACGTTGCATGTCTCTGCTCATTAACAAAGTATTAGAATTTGTATACAAATGAAATAAGCAAATATTATGTAGTCATGCAAACAGAACAACTTTCACAGTAAAATGAAAATATATATGGCTGTCTCTGAAAAATTACCTGCATGTAAAATATTACTAGCAATACAAAAATGGGTATTTTGTGGCATATAATATGGTGTTTATGTTACAAATGTTTCTGCTTTAATATTTTATTTGACTTTGAATATCATGGGTCAGATTCATAGCTTCATAGGTAGGTACTAGACTATTGGCCCTAAGGTCTATTTAGCCTAGCTAAAAAGGTACCCTGGCTTTTGCCACCCAAGAAAATTATTTCCCTGTGTCCCTGTCAAGCAGAGCCACAGAAGTGATCCCCGGGGTGAATTTTCTATTTGCCATCCAATCATCAAGATTTTTCTTGAAGAGTGCTAATGAGGAGCTTTGACATAGATAGGTAGTCTGTTCCAGAGTATGGGAAGTCTCTGGGACAGGAATCTATCCCTCCAGCATGTTCTGTTTATTGTGGTGACAAGGTTTAGGTCCCTAGAGCGTGCAGCTCAGAGGGATTGGGATTTCTTAAAGTGGAGCATGTCCAACAGCTCTGGGTTTGACATAGCTTTGTATGTTAGGCAGAGATCGCCTCTGAGTAGGCGATATGTGACGGAGTAAAGCTGGAATTTTTTGAGACAGTCTGCATAGGGCATCTGTTTGAGGCCAGTAATCCTCTTTGTGAGGTATTTCTGTGGCCTTTCCAGTTGTTGTAGATGTCTTGTGAGGTACATACCAAAAGGGGCATTGTACTGCATAATGGCTCTAATGAGTGATGAGTAGAGGGGAACAATGACCTCATTTTTTCTGGATAAGAAACCTTTTGTGATGAGGTGCCAAATATAAGGATTTCCTGACCACTGTGGTGATGTGATTATCAAAGGAGAGACTACTGTCCACCTGTGTCCCAAGGTCTCTTATCACACTTTCAGTGTTAAGTAGACTATCGCCTATGTGGTAGTTCATGGGTACACCTAGTTTAGTGAGTTTATCTATAATTCCCGAGTGAGGGATGATGTCAAAAGCCTTGGCAAGATCTAGATAGGCTGTGTGAACCACCTTACCCTCATCTATGGCTCTGGTGACTGTTTCAAAGAAGTCTATCCAAAAGAGTTGCTCTCAGTGTAAGTGACTTACATCTCAATAAGACTTATTTATATATAAACAGGCTTACTATGGGGACCAGATTCCAAAACACCTACTCTCAGCCTGCTCTCACTGTAAGTTGTCATTTACTCTGAAAGCAAGTCTTTTGGAATTAGGGCAGATGAGCATTGCCACTGCAAATAAGAATGTGGTGAGTACTACTTCTGTAAATATGAGTGGGTCAAGTACTGTTGCTGCAAATATGTGTAAGGTGAGTATTGCTGCTCCGTATATGAGTGTAGTGTCTGACATGGCTTAGTGGTAAATCACTTTGTCTATGACAGGGGTGGGCAAACTTTTTGATTCGTGGGCCACATTCAGTTCTAACATTTGACAAAGGGGCCGGAACAGGAGCAGATAGATGGCATGCTTTGAAAACATCACCTCATTGGGGGAAAAATACACATCTTGGGATATGGAGAAAACGTGCTTTAATTTCCAATGAAATGAAGAAAAGCATTACAATAAAATCTCTGACTTCGAAATGAGTCTTTAAACACTGAAAATCAAATAAATGACCATTTTATTTTAAAGCACTGAAAGTTCTGTTATCCTTCAGGATATCACCATCACTCTCCTCCTGACTGTCTTTTTTTCAAAACGGTAGGAGATGCAGATATACTTGTCCTGTTCCTTTTATTCAATTTGTTTCCCCGGTGCCAAAAGTCAACAATGACCAGTGCAAGGATGAAACAGTTGCAGCAAGTCAGTCTGTGAAGCGTTATATTTGATCTGGCGCACTGTTTATTTTAACAGCGTCATTATCACGGAGACACACACATTTTAATGGGAGCAGTGTTGTTGGTCTCCTTTTTTAGCCAGCGCATCAAAGTCTGGAGTTAGTTTTGTTGTGGCGATTCTCAGGATGGATCTGAGGTGTAGGTCTGTTAACTTGGATCTGTGGCTGGCTTTGTTGATGTTCATGACGCTGAAGGTCTGTTCACACACGAAGGTAGAGCCGAACAAAGCCAACATCATCTGTGCTTTCCGCCTTAGATTTGGAAACGTGGCATCATTGAGTGAAGCATAGAAGTCATTTAGTTTCAGAGAGCTGAACTTCTCTTTTAAGTCAGGGTCGGACTGAAGGTCGATCAGTTCGAGCTGAAGCTCCTCTGGAGCTGTTTCGGGGTCTTGTGACAGAGGAAAGGCCACCAATTTAAGTGACTTGTCAATTTTGTCGAAATCCAAAAACCGACGGCAGAATTCTCCGTGCAGTGCATCCAGTGACTCACTGTATTTCTTTACTTTTGCTCCGGCCTCTTTCAGCGTGGCTAGTCTAGGAAAATGAGTGAATGACTTGTTCAAAATCTGCCTGGAGAATAAAGCCAGCTTGGATTTGAAGGCTTTCACGTTTGTGTACATGTCATGCACAAACTGCTCCTTCCCCTGCAGTTTCATGTTGAGCTCATTCAAGTGTGAAAATACGTCCGTAGCAAACGCAAAGTCACGCATCCAGCTCTTGTTGCTCAGCTCAGGAAATTCATCAGTCTTCCCCTGCCGCTCCAAAAACACGCCAATCTCCTCTTTGAGCTCCCACACTCGTTGAAACACTTTGCCCAAACTCAACCAGCGGACACGGGAGTGATAAAACAGGTCCTGGTGATCCGCATCAGTTTCCTCCAGGAACGCAATGAACTGACAGTGCTGAAGTCCCCGTGCGCGTTTGAAGTTGATGAGTTTCACCACAAGATTCACAACATGATTCAGCTGTAACACCGATTTACATAGAGATTCCTGGTGGATGATGCAGTGGAGGAAAATGACATCCTGGTCAGGGTCTTCATCTTTCACTTTATTCTGGATTCTCCTCAGCAGGCCAACGTTTTTTCCCGTTAAATTCGGAGATCCATCTGTGGTGACGTTAACAAGCTTACTCCAGGGAAGCTTCATGTTTTCGATGGCAGCAGACACCCGTTCAAACAAGTCCTCTCCCGTGTTTGTCCTTTCAGAGACTCCATTGTCAAAAACTCCTCCGTTATTTCAAAAAGTTTCATTGATTCCTCGGATAAAATGAGGAGCTGAGCAGTGTCTTTGACATCGTTGCTTTCATCCAGTGCTAAAGAATAAAAAGTGAATGACTTTGCCTTTTTGTTTAATCTGCTGGTGATATCTTCATCTATTAGTTCCACATGGCGAGTCACTGTCCGCCGTGATAAACTGATTTTCTCAAATTTGTCTTTGGTCTCCGGGCACAAAATACCTGCTGTCTCTACCATACATTCTTTTAAAAACTCGCCCTCAGACAGTGGTTTGATGGCCTTTGCTATTTTGAATGAAAGCATAAAACTGGCCTTGGTACTTGACTCTTGAATGGCAGTTTGACGGTGAAAAAAACTTTGCTGAGCCTTCAAATTAGCTGCCAACTTCTTAGCAGCAGCTTCCAGTTCTTTTGTTGAGAGCTTGCTAGGATAATTAGCGTGCTTTGTGGCAAAGTGACGGCTAATATTATACTCTTTAAAAACCGCCACAGTTTCTTGGCATATCAGGCAAACAGCAGATGATCGGTGTTCAGTGAAAAAATATTTAATTGTCCACTCCTTACTGAACACTCGACATTCTCTGTCCACTTTCCTTTTCTTGGGTCCGCTCATCTTCATAGAGGGGCGGTGGGTCAAAGGGTAAAGTGCAAACGTGGAGTAATAGGCCTACGCTTCACCTCAACAAAGCCAATATATCTAGAGTGCGCCATCTAGTGAGGAAACATCAGAATTGCAGGGGAAATAAAACATTAACAAGGTTAATTTATTAAATTTTTTCAAGCTTGGAGGGCCGAATCAAAACGTTTAACGGGCCGCATGTGGCCCCCGGGCCGTAGTTTGCCCATGCCTGGTCTATGATGTGCAGGGTCCTGGGTTCAAGACTTGCAGGAGCTGTTTATTTGCACTGTTAATAGCACAACAGGTAGTGTACTTGCTTTTGCAGACTGGGAGGGTGGCCTAATGGTTAAGGTGTTTGCCTTACAAACACGAGATGCAGGGTTTGAGTCTCACAAGGGCTAATTGGTTAGGCTTAAAATGGCTCGCAAGGGCAGTTAGCCTAGTATTAATCAATGAACCTATGTTGAGTACTGCTGCATATATGAGTGTGGTGAGTACTGCTGCTGGATATATGAGTGTGTTGAGTGCTGCTGCTGCATACATTAGCGTGATGAGTACTGATACTACAAATATGACTATGGTGAGTATTGTTGCCACATGTATGAGTGTGATGATGTGAGTACCGTGAGTATTGCCGCTGCAGATATGAGTGTGGTGAGTACTGCTGCTGCATATGAGTGTGGTGGTGAGTACTGATGCTGCTGCTTCAAATGTGAGTACAGTGAGTATTCCTGCTGTATCCATGAATGTAATAAGTACTGCTGCTGCAAATATGAGTGCAGACAGTATTGCTTCTTTAAATATGAGAACTGCTGCCAATATGCATATGGTGATTATTGTTACTGCAAATATAAGTATGGTTGAGTACTGTTACTATAAATATGAGTGTGAAGGGTGCTGCTGCTTAAAAATATGAGTATGGTGAATGTTACTGTATTAAATATGAGTGTACTGAGTACTAATACTGAATCTGAACATATTTAAAGTAATTCCTAAAATTTGAAGAGACGAATAAAGTGCAATGTTTGATGATGGAAAAAAAACTACATACAAACATTTCAGATGATGATGATGACGATGACAGTAAAGTGTACCTATACATTTTGGTCTGTACTCTGACCCAGATATGTGCCTACATGGGTCCTTCGTTAGGACAAAATTTAGTGTGTTCACTTGTGCTTTTGCAGTACTATTTCTTCTCTTCATTTGTGTGTTTGGGTGGTTATGATTCATGTCATCTAATGCACATTTGGTTGAATCACAAATTCTCAAATGAAATTCACTAAATACATATTTTGTTAAAAATCCATCTCATCGAATTACATGTGATAGAAAACTGCAAAATGGCATTGTTAATCACTATGGCGTGGTCTATGATCTTTATATAATAAGAGTTACAAATGAATTTAGTTTAGAGCACCATTTATACCTTCCAAATGCCCACCATTATGTGGTATTCACACATTTAAGAGTTTGTACACCAGCAGTGATTTACTTGGTGTGGTGTTTTTTCTTTGCAGTTATATGACCTTAGAGTTAAGTATATGTCAGCAATGAAGTGGGGGGGGGGGTTGCAGGTGGGCTTGTCTCCTACAAAAACAAAATTCTGAAGGAGTACTTGCTGTATTTGACATTTTCTTTGAAATGTGTTTTTGATAAAATACGTATTCAATGAATTTTATTTGATGACTTGTAATTTAATGAAATGTGTAACAACATAAAGGAATACAATCGTTTGGGTGTGTTATTATGCTCAGGAACTCCAACAATGTCATGCATGACCTGTTAATATCAGATGTGCAGAAAACATGTAGTCTGTTTCACTTGTGCACAGCTAGTGATTCCAAAGCTACCGCAGTTTTCATCTCACTTGCAGGCTGAAGGGTAGACAATCTTTGGCACTGAACACATGCAGCAATATTCTTGAGATAGCATCAGAATACCCCTACTGGTTGATACATGGGTATGGTGTCAGAACAATGACACTTTCAACAGAATCATTTTTGCATTGTCACGCATACTGAGTAATACTTCAAATAAACAATTTAATGTTTAGTTTTTAAAATGTAATTCAGTTTCTGACACATTGCAAATGAAATACTTTTTTCCCTTCTTTTTGGTGTCAGAATCATTTAGTGTTTTCTGAAGTAATGCTACTGCTGCTGTGTTTTCCATATTTTTGCAAACAAAGTTTATGTTTATGTGAAGAATTGTGAGAGGGAACTTGTCCCATTGTAATAATACTGGACTTTTTTTTTGTTACACATTTCAGCATAACTGCATTCCTTCATACGGTAATGCAGTTTCAGTACTTTTGTTTCATAATTATCCTGAATTCAATGTCATGACACAGCAGACATGCCTTACGGAGCTTGGAGATTGCAGAGGTATTATTCTGAAATATTTTAAACACACCTTTTTGTCATGACCTCTGAACATCTGATATATCTGAAAATAGCACTATATCATATTATAGATACATAATGACCCCCCTCCCCCACCTCCTGCTCACAGCTTGCCTCAGTAGGTGTGAGTAATGTTATTCTGGCCTGATGCAGTTTTACAGTAAAATGAGTGGACAAGGAAGAGTATCATAAGTCCATTTGATAGTGACCATTGATTCCACCTGCAGGGATACTTTAATGTTATGTTCCTGCTCAGGAAGATGTTTCCATTCTTATGCAAAGGGTTGGTTGGCAAATTTTGCAAACTTACATTACTCCATTTTCTTCTTCAGTTACATCACTCTTTACATGGACAAAGATGTTTTATTTAGGTATGTGTGTGTTGGGGAGGTCAAGCAAAAACAAAGAAATTATTTACTATGTCTACTAAAACAGTTAGGGTTCCTAAGATTTTCTAGCATAAAGCACTAACAGCTCAAAGTAGGTTGACAGAATTTTTAAGGACACCACCTCATTGTTATTTTGTATTATGTATCGTAACATATCTCATTCCCCCTAAACACAGTAACTACAGCACTGGAGTAACCATGATACTACAATGCCAGTAAAGCAGTACTACTGCACCCCATTCACATTTTTACACTTTTACAAATGTATTGCTTTTGTCCAGGTTCACTACGACTACCTTAAAAACAAAAGGTTTGTATTTGTCTTTACATATATGTGTTTTTGCACGTGCATGGTAACTGCCACATTTTAAAGTAATGCCGTTTTGGTGGCATTGCATAGTGTAAAGTACTACAACATCCTTGATGAATGATCTCCGTCTACAGCAGCTGGTCACAAATCAGTTAGATTTTTCTGCCAAAGAAAGAATCTAAAACAGGAAGATGCTAGATTAATCTATAAAAATCAGCTAAACAGACAGAAACAAATGGAACTTGTGTGCTTCAGTTTTCACTGTGATACATGGCTGGTCAGATAAATTATCCAGAATGTCATAACATCACTACAGCAACCATATATTTTTCTAGTTCATCATTTCTTTATCTTTCAATTTTTCTAAGCAACTCTATTAAGAACAAATCCTCTGCAAGTCCCAGCTGTTATGCTTATAAAATGATCACTATCCATAAGCAGTGGGTTAATGAGGCACTGTATTGTAACACAGCTGCTCCACAAACACTTCTGCATCTGACATTATCTATCCCAACGTAAATTCCCCTTAGCGAAGCTGCAGAAAGGATATGCTATACAACAGCTGCAACCAGGCAAGGAGTAAGAGTATTCGTCAGATCCAGGATGAGTCATGGCAGGCGAAGGACAAAGGTGAGGACAGCTAGGAGTTTAATTTATCTGAGCTCATTTCTTCACCCTCCTAGGAGCACTCACTCCCGAGACAGCATTTTACAGCCTGTACGAGATCCTTTATCACTGTACTTTGCATGTTCGAATCACAGTATGACTTTATTGACATGTAGGGACAGTTTGGTTTCTAAGCACAGTTCAGTTTTCCCTTGCTTTTCTGAGTTACAGTAGATGAATGGATTGTACCTTTTAATTTTTTGTCAATATTCATTAATTTTAACTGATATATCTTGGGAAAGTCAATAACAGATACTTTGTTTATGTCATCAAACTGCTACGTTGTATTAACTTTCTATTTTACATTATGGATGTACCAGCTATTTACTGACTGTCTTACTTTTTAAGTTAATAAATTCTAAGTTAACAGATGAAAGAGCTTACTAGTGATTTATTTATTTACCCAATAAAAGTTTGTCTAACATGCTAAGATTTTACTGATTTGTTTCTTTTGTGTCTTCTGAGAGTCACAAGAGCCCTGTGTTTGTCATACAGCCCAGGTTACCCACTTTGACCTTGCAAAGGCCTTCAACGTTATCTCTTATGCTTGGAATATTGAGAAATTCTCCCACCTTAACATTAATTCATACATAGTTCACTGGACAGCTGACTGGTTATCTAATACAACCCATACTATTAAGGTCAGGGAAATTTATACTAGATAGAAAAAATATCACCATCAATGTCCCACAGGGCTAGGTGTCCAACAGGTTTCTTTCCTGGGCCTCCTTCTCTTTAGCGTATACTCCTCTGATGTGAAAGTTGATATCAAGGTGCTATGGCTATCCAAGTCTGCTGATGATTGAAAATCAGGGGGTGGTTATCAAATCCCATTCTGATACTCAAATTTTACAGCAAGGGCTGGACCAAACACCTGTTTGGTGTATTAATCTTGTACTTTCCCTCAACACCAGGAAATGCAGCAGTCTTCTCCAATAAATCAACACCAACCACCACCATGTACTTTAGAGATAATATTCTGCTTACATTTGACCCAGCCATCAAAGACTTGGGGATTTATGGTGACAACCTCTCTTTGACCATCATATCTCTGTGGTGGTTAGAAAATCCTTCTACCTCAAAAAATGTATCCTTAGTGGTATCTCTTCAAGGTCCTAAGAAGTTACAGTCCCACTTTATTCCTCCCTTTTATAGGCCCATATTTGAATATAATATGTCTCCTTCACCATGTACCTTACTAAGCACCTAAGTCAACCTGACAGATGTCAATGTTTCCTCAACAAAAAGAGTAAAAGCCCTATCCTTCCACTCAGGTTCCTAAGATGTCATCTCTCTTTAGCCTTCTACACCGTGAAAGATCCTGCTCTCTTTGAATTCTTTCACCTAAACAGAACCAGTGGTAAAGTAAACACCTGCTTTAGACACATAAACCTATATCCCTACATACATAATACCAGCTGATGAGACATGTACCTACCCAACGTATCCTGTTACTGGAACAGGCTCTACTTATATATCAAGCTGAGTACCTCCCTGGCAAACTCCAAAACCAGTCTGGCTGACTGATGGCAAATCTTCACCTGAAATATGCAGGGATAATGTACTTAATGTGGACCATCTCCCAACAATACTTGGTGATATGGTTGAGACTTTCAATGGAGTCCTTGGCAATAAGTTTAGCAACACTTTATGAACCTAATCTATATAATATTTTATTTTCTTTGGTGGAATTGATCATATATTAGTGGGGGGATCCAGGAGACATTGTCTTTAATAGCTGTTTATTTGTGACTTGTGTATTTCAGTCTTTTGGATTTGGCTATGGATGCTTAGTTCACTGCGTTTGTTCTTAAATGACATGAATCCAAAACGTTTACTGCGGTGGATCCATCAGCATTTCTGCATCAAAGAATATAGCATATACAAAAGGTTAATAAAAGTCTAAAGCATGACACAATACATATAAAACATGTTGCACTCAAACACAGATGTGCAGATAGCCCATAACACTACCTGAGATGAAATGTCTTACCACTAATATAAATTGAATATGTGACTTCATTTGGATAGGGGACATGCAGAAATGCATTGTAATAAAACAACAATTTCATTAGTATTTTAACAAAAATATCAGTTTTGAAAATAGGGTCCAAACCCATTCAGTTACTAACAAGTCATCTCACAAAAAATCAGATTTAAATAATACAGCCATCAAAAAAAATGCAAATTTTTAACTAGCCATTGAAGTGATTACTTGTTAAAATCTATATTCCGCTCAACCTTATTTTATCTATATTCAAGTGATGAATAGATATGTTGGGAAGTCCCTGCTGAATCAGAATGTTCAAACTTCTGTCTGAGAAGAGAATCCCTCAGGTGGAATTTGGGGTGACTTATTTTGTAACAACAGTTTAAAAACTATGCATTATTCAGGTAATATGGGTTTGATGTTGAAAGGGGAGGAATCTTTCATGGGCAGCAAAAAGCATACATTAGCATTTTTAAGTGATATAGTATGTAGTCTTTTTTTTTAGTGTGTACAACTGTACAGGGGAACATGGAATCAGACAGCATTTAACCACTTTTATTTTGTTTTCATAATCTAAATGAAGTTTGCTAAGTGAGATAAATGCAGCACTTTGGAATGTGCAGTATTAAGTCTATTGCAAAAATAGTCAAGGCGTTTTCAACAGTGCTGTTGTGCCAAAGAGCTACCTATGGTCAGTATTTCAAGCTGTGATCTTTTATCAGTTAATTTTTTTTTTGCCAGCGGGTAGTCTTTTTTTTTACTAGGAAGCAGAGCCATCACTATCTTCCAAGATGTCCATCCATTTCTGATGTCCATCAAACAATGAGACCCATCCCTCTTTCCCTTTCGGGGCAAACACCCAGAATAGGGTAAACAGATCCACTCTATGTTGTCCCATGCACTGAGGGCAAGTCTTGGCTCTTTGCATCACTGGACAGAAGACTATCCAAATGAGTGCAGGGTTTGAACTAAATCTTGGTGGCAGTGTAGTGGAGTGTCAAGGAGCAGTCATAATACTGAGGATGTCTCTTTTTCTGTTCTGCAAGCTGGAAGAGCGATCCAAATTCCAACACCCCACACGTGCATTTTACTTAGTTAGGAAGGTGTGCAATGGGCAAGGAATGTGCCCACCTCTGCAAGTGACTAAATTTAGAGCCACATCTATTAAGGTTGTCAAAAACACCCCTAGCATGTGTTTCCCTGTCCCTCGTCTGCTTCCCCACGCAATCATGGAGAATCAGCAAGCACCAAAAGTACTAAATGAACTCTGGTTGCCTGGGCTGTAGTTGTTGGGGATTTATTCCTTGTGCAGCTGGAGTGTAATCTATCCAGCTTCTTAAAATTTAATGGCTACTTCAGATACCGGAATACATTTTACATGCAAATCCAAAATTAGTAAAACCACTTCTTAAATTAATGCTGTTCAGAAAATGGCTTCCCTCACTTTGTCAAGCTTAAATCGGAGCAGGTGCCACCTGGTAAAAATCATCTCAGAGAAGATAATCTTCTCACTCACTGTTTTCCATAAACAACTGTTGTCACTGTAATTTGGAAGTGTGCACTGGCAATGATTTCTTTCTTTGGGGGTATTGGCAAGGTGTAAATTGCCTTGTATTTTCTATGATCTTTCCTGTAAAGTGGGGGTGGGGTTGACACATATGGGAGATACAATGTTTTTTTCTTCTAGACTTAGCTACAGCCAGTTGTATTCATCCATTAGTAACCTCATCCAGATGTAACTAACAGTTAATGAATGTAGATGACTAAAGCTGTGAGCTGCTAATAAGCTGCTGCACACTTTGATACCTTCCACCTCAGTTTTCTCCTGTGCATCCCTGAGCAAGTCTTTTAACCAGACAATGCACAAGGATCTTCCTGTCCAGTGGGCTTATCCAGTCAACAAATATGTAAAGGATAAAATAAAGAAAAACTCAGTGAATCACACAAGTAGGATCCCTTTTCCTTTTTCCTAGGGAAAAATCTCCAGGGTCTTGTCTAGATCTGACTATGGAGATCAGGTCTTTAGCTAGTCTAACCAAGTCCTGTTGATATCCCTGACAAAAGGAGCTGGTTGGCCTAGGCAAAGGCCCTGCCAAAGCACCCCTCTTAGGAGTCACTTTGGCCTTGGACCTAGGGATGTCCAAAATTCTGATGCCGGTCTGTCTGGGTTAATGAGGAGCCAGTGTAGGTTGAAGCCACAAAGGAGCATCACTGGTTAAAGTGTGCACATCGGAAGCTGAAGCTTGCTGAGTGGCCCTGGACCCAACCAAGAGCTGAAAGCAAAGACCTGGGCAGAAGCAGAGGGATCCAGCAACATGTCGAACTCCAAATGGGTCTTGATAGAGGCCTGCGCCATCTCCTCAGACACAGAAGTAGGCTGTGAAAGCACCTCGCCTTCTTCAACGATCACAAGCCTTAAGGGAGAAACAGATGGAGAATGGTTGTCATCCGAGGCCCTATGCTTGGGTCTCATATCTTTTTCCCTTTTACACCTAGGTTGCTCAACCTCTGAACAACTGGCAGACACCATCAGATACTAAGGAGAAGATTCAAGACTAAGGAATCTAGCTAAGATCTCAGCCCTAAAACTGATCATCCTAGAATTAAATCGGGCACAAAAATTGCAACTAGGGACATCGTGATCCAGGCCTAAACAGGTGACACAAAGCGAATTAAAGTCTCTGTGTGGGATCTACTTACCCACATCAGAGACAACTGTTTACCTTAACTGGCATGAGTTAGAGCAAGAGAAATGAGTTCCCCAATGGGGTACTTACCTTTCCAATGACTTATCTCTGGTGCAAACTGACCGACTCACTGAAACACTGCTTTGGGCTCTGATGGAAAGAAAAGACTGATATCATGATGTCGGCTGACTCCCTATATATCCCAGTGCACAGATGTCGGTTAGGATGTCCACCAGCTTAAGGAAGAGGGGAATTTTTCTTTAGTAATCAGGCCAGTCAAGGGTCTTCATGGCAGCAAATCCCACAAGTCAGGACTGCAACAGTGAAACATGAAGAACATCTTGAGTTACATTATAGAATGGGACAAGGGCAAGTAACCTGTGGGACAAGACAGCCTTTGAGAGTAGTAGTAGTAACAGAACTGGGGGCAGTGATGTACATCACAGGTATAAACTTGTAGGCCACATGGCATTAACATATGAACCAAAGTCAGCATTCTTGTGCAGGATCTCCTGTGTGACTGAATGATGTACTCCATGAACAACTTTACTGGAACCCTGGTAAAGCTCAGTTTGTGATTATGCTTTGGTTTATGGTCAGATGGGGCTGAACAAGAGGTTTACTATGAGAATATCGAAATTAACAACAAAATAAATTCAGATCTTTGATTCAGATGTGCAAAGTGATATCAATTAGGACATAATCTCGAAGGGCATATAGCAAAATGTTCACATTTGTACTTTCAACATTATATTTTGTACTTCACTACTGCATATCACTGACTGTAATGGACCCCACCATACCCCCTGCAAATTATATATTCCAACTCCGAGATCACACTACAGTGGGGAAAAGGGTGATTTCCCACACTCCACTGTGCCGTGATCTGCAGCAACGACATATGTGCGAATGCACAGTGGCATTCACTAAACTGCAGACTTGAAGTATTGCAGGTCGGCGATATGGGAATCAACCATATGAGGTTCGACACTCCTGTTTTTGCCAACCGTGCACTTGACATTCTCACAGTAAACTGAACAAGATATGTGACATCACCCTCTTAGCATCACAGCCATGTCTTCTTGAACTAAAATGCAGAAAACTGGCTGCAATGTATTCTGGCACCACTTTTTGAGAAATGCTAGCTGCTCACAGGCAGAGAAAGTATCATTAGGCATTAACACTTCCACTCATATTCAGCCTTCAAAGACTATTTTGTTGTATATCCAAACAGAAAAAGGCAATGGCTAAGTTTTGCCACTTAAATGACAGCACTAAGCCATCTCTTGAAAACAATGTTTTACATGAACAATCTGACTCTGCAGTGTATTTCCTGACCAAGAGTGCATAGTTAAAGTTAATTATTAAATGGGGACAGTCCCTGTTACCTAACATCACCAGTATTTTTCAGAATTACTTCAGCTGCATCTCCACTTGCACTTTGGATACCCTTTCCAATCTGCAAGATACCAGAAAGGAGGAAACATCACATGGCTGATGACAGTGAAGCACATCACCCTAGCAATGACAAAAATATTTTCAAGGGACTGCCCAGTCCTTAGCCAAGGTGCCTTCAGTAGACAGTATGCACTTGCTCCCTGTGTCCATGTGGGTTTTCCCCAGATACTCTGGCATCCTACCATGTCCCACAGGTTGTCTCCCACATACAAGGTTGACAGAAAGACTGGTGGCGATTAGGCATAGGGCCAAGACTAAGGAACTATAACAGCTGCAAGGCTGAATTGGCGGATACGGAGAGGGGTGGTGAGAGGTACAATGTCATGAATTAGGAAGTGATGAGTGGAATACTGGGGGGTCAGTCCTGTGTCCAGTACCATTCAGCGTGTTTGCCTCAGATGTACCTGAGGGAAGAGACAGAAGGATCAGCATCATTACTGATGACACAAAGACAGGTGCAGCAGTGAGCAATGGAAAAAGAGTACAGGGAAGGATTTGAAAAGGCAGCACAAAAAGATATAATGAAGACAAGGAACATGCAAAAAGAAGGAAGATGAATTACTGTGGTTTGGCTGCTGTGCAAAAGGTAAGTACACAGACTGTGGCAAACAACTTTAAGTTTACCTTTGCAAAATATACTGGTTTGTCACTGATATGAGACTTTCTGTTGCATTTGTTGGTGCATGACTATGTATTTAATGCTGCATTGCTGTTGCACAGCTTAAAGCTTTGTTATGTCATTATTCTACATAACCTTCTCTTTGTTCTGCCAGGCTCCTTGGCACAGAAGAATGAAGCCCGTAGTGTGACCCAGCTGACCTGTGTTCAATTAGCAGCATGGCTACTGAAGAGGTCTCATGGGAAGAGAGAGATAAGTAGACAATCCCAGCTCATCCATCCTGGGGGGAGGACTACAGTTTGGGTTACTACATTGGCAACATGTACTAGAGGATGGGTGCTCATCCAAAGATGGCTGTTCAATAAATGGCATTTAACTTTATGCTTTTGTTCTGTAACAGCTGTGTGTAGCTATGATTTCTAATCTGTACCTGTAGTCTAAAATTATCCTGTTATGTCTTGTTCATGTCTTCTTTCTCTTCAACTTAGTGGGAGTACAGGTTTGAGTACTCTCAGCTGTTTCCCCCTGCCAACATCCTCACAAATTTCAAGGTTTTATTGCATTAATCTAAACTGTGTATGTTCCTGAAGTTCTTTTCTGCAAACACTTCACACTGTACTTTTTTCTTACTTGAGAAATATTTAACACACCTTTTTGTGTCAGCATGTTGGTTATCTTCTGAAGCTAATGTCACTTACTTATCATGAACATATTCTCTTACCATACATAACTTTGCTTTTAACCTGATATAATCTATAATACTAGTTACCAAAGCAAAATATTCGTGGATCTACTACGTCTTTATGAGTTACATTTGTTGAAGCTTCAACCGGACAAAAAAGGAATCGGTTGAAGCTTCAAGCCAAAAAAACATAGTTTTAAAATACATTTTTTGCAGGGCAGATCACCCTGCACCCTCACATTTGGGCTTTGCCCCTTACCTAAATGTACTAACTCCTTGGTCACACAACCATAAAGAAAAGAGAAAAGCAGACAGCAGGGATTTTCTACAGCTAACACCAGATGCCGAGTTGAACGTCAGCCAGTTAAAGCTGCAAAGTTGAATTGTTGTCCAATGACTACTCCTGCAGAAGGATAACAAATTTTCATATCTCTGAAACCATTTATTATATTTTGGACTTAAAGAACTTGAGTTAACCTTTTATAAGAAAAATGGCTTTTGTTTGTTTACTAAAATTTCTTATGATATTTAACTTAAAAGTATCAGTTTATTGCCAGATATTTATGACTCATTAAAGCATTCCTTGGCCTTTTAGCAACTTGTACTTAAAGAAACATTAACTGAGGCATCCATTAATTTAGTCATTCATTGTCTGATTACCTGCTTTAATCAATTCAAGGCTGCAGTGAAGATGGAATCTTTATCGCAGCACTCAGTGGATGAAAAGAAGAAACATTAGTCCTGGATGGGATGCCAGTCTTTTATGTAATACAGACATTTTACACAATATGCATTACTACTGGCAGTTTGGACAATTACCAGTTAATCTATGTCATATCTTTATGGTATCTGTGTCATATCTTTATGGTTTACTTACATGATAGCAGAATGAGACAGTAATGACACAGAATGAGATATATCTAGTCGGCCTTTTTGGTTCATAGGTAGGTACTGGGCTATCGGCCCTGAGGCCTATACAAGCCCAGCCAAAAAGGTACCCTGACTTTTGCCACCCAAGAAAATAATGTTTCTGTGCCATTGTTGAGCACAGCCACACAGGTTATCCCTGGGGTGAATTTCCTATTTCCCATTTGAGCGAATTTAACATTCTACCTTCTGTATCTCTCACTTGTCCCACCTGTCCTTCACCCTCTGGAACACCTCTTTAGATTCATTCTGCACAAACCTTTCTGGCAAACCAATCCATGGGTCTACAACCCAATCCATAGAGTAATCATTTCTACAATCTGCTTCCTATGTGCACACTCTATCTCCCCTGCCCTTCCTGTTCAGGATGACTCCTTCATATCTCCCTGACATGATTTTGTGTACCAGTATTATACCCTTCTGTCTCTTTTGATCTCACTTGAGAAAAACTGTAGATAATCTAGTCTCTGGATGTGATCTTTTGCACCAGTTTCACCTCCTTTTTGTCTTTTAGTCTCAAGAAAGAAGAGTTGCAGCCTCTTTAGCCTTTGGTCATATTCCTTCCCTCCATCCTACAGATCTTCCTGACTTGCTTTCCTTGGGATTCTTCTCAGCAGACTGATAATTTTCCTTACATGGCCTTCTGAATACAGTGCTCAATGTGTGGTCTGATCAGAGCCCTGTCGAGTGGAAACAATAACTCTTTACATCTTTAATCTGCCCTCTGATAATGCACTGCTAATCTGTTTGCTGCATTCACTGCCCTGTGCTCCTCCTGGTCTAACACACATGTGGTCAACACTCCTGCATACACATCCTGTTCACAAAGCATACACATCTAAGAGACAACAGTCTGAACTTCAGCATTACTTGTGCAACTGAATGTAATCCACAATGCATTTCAGCAAGTACTGCAAAAAAGTGACAACAATTATTAGTGGTATAAATCTTAAAACATCACAAGGATGCCCTTATAACAGTATTTCAGATGGAAACAATGTGGGCTAACCTACAACAAGAATAAGAGTTTTACAAAATTATATCAGGGCTGGGATTTATAGGTCACTGTGCAGCTGACATTTCAATATTTTACTTCACATGTTGGCTTGCAGTTCAGAAGACATGCACTATGTATGGCTTCTGTTATTTCCCCACCCTTTGCACAGCTGCTAATTAGCACTATGCTATGCACACAGTGTCTATGAATCATAGCCTACAATTTTATGCTTTTATTTTCTCTGCTTAGAGAATATCACCTGACCCAAACAAATTTACTGAAATCCACACAGACACCCATACAAAAGGCTCTACACCGCAAACTCTGCTAGAGACAGATACTGGGTCAGGTTTATGCCTCTTTTTCAGAGATAACAAAGCCTATAAAGTCAGTTTTGTGGCAACAGACTAAAGTCCATGACCAGTAATTGCAGAAATTAATAAAAGGTTTAACCTCAGAGACAGCCATTTACCTACTTTGATCCACGTAAAGAAACTAAATTAGCAGTGGATGCACCCTACAGGACTAAATGCCATGTTCTCATAATGACATTGTAACACAAAAAAAAATCTGTTACAGAAGTAAACAGACTTCTCTTGAGAGATGCACAAAAGATGTATTCCCAAACACAAAAAGTTGTTTCCTAGCATGGAGTTGTGAGCAAATCCGTTATTATTTATATAATTATGCAAGTCACAAATTATTAGAAATTACACTTACAAATCTAAAGCTCAAACCACTTACTAGAATAGAAAGCTGCAGTTTGAGCCAACAACCTGACAGTTTCAAGAGTTTATATAAAAAGGAGAAGAAAAATCCTGCAGGTTATATGTCAGGATGCTCTTTGCCTGTTACTTCTTTTGTAACAGCAAGTAGGAAGTGGTAGCTACACACTATATAAATTTTACTGAAAAGGATGGTGAACCAAAAGGCTTCCTATCGCAAGTATATGACCTGCAACTGTGGGTCCCAAACCTCCATAAACTAAACTGCAATTCAAACAATATAACAGCGAATTCTGAAACTCGGTCTTATGCTGTTAAAGTGCTTCTGCAAGGGGACTCTCTGCACCCCACAGCCAAGTTACTTTAAGACTCTGTACCTTTGAGAATGGAGAGAATACTCCAAATTACTTTAACCTCAGACTTTGTATAGTCTGCCCCATATTTACAGTTGTAATTCTACTATTCTGAGGATCACAATTACATTCCCTGGAATTTCAGCATTTAGCAATGTCAAAAGCCCCTACAGTGCATAAAATATAGGGAGGAGACCAAAGAAGAGAGTCTGCGTTAAAGCTTGTTAAAAACATGAAAAATAAATATATTGTATACACAAAACAGACAGTACACGTTATGCTCAAGTTGTAAAAACCTTTCTGAACTGTAAATCTGAACTGACTGTGAATCATGATTATGTTTTTACACTAAATGGTATTCACACTCCTAACAACTCTGGAACCAAATCACCCTGCTAGCACGTAACAGCCATCGGGGAACAGTAAAAAAACAAATCACTTCTTAAAGAAAAGATGTGGTTCCCTGACATTAACTGATAAACAGAAGCACTTCTGCATGTCTTTAATTATATTGCAAATAAATGTGCCAGTAAAAACTGCAAAACCAGTTAAAATGTCTCCGTTCCCTAGTTCCTCATGGTCTGAACTGAGTACATATGTCTACGGTCCTCTGCAGTCTGGAAAACATTTACTCACAGTTATCAATGATAGTCGATATCCAGGAACATAAACTATTGTAGGTACAGCTGTGATTCCAATACTGGATAAAGCATGGTCAGTTTTTGGAATTCCACATGTACCGGCAAACAGCTGTCCTACTTTTAATAATCAACGGGTCTATGATTTTACTGAAATCCAAACATTCAAGTACAGAATGTAAAAAGACACACAAGAGTTCATCAGGAATTTGTGCACAGGACATGAAGAGCCTTAAGACTAGCTTATGTGCAAGGAATTCCAAGGGAACTGTATCCATCCATACTTCTGAGGGTGTTAACCCACATATTTTAGTACTGCACATACTCCTGCAGAAAAGTTGTTAAAAGTTGTTTAAAGCTATTTTCCTTCTATGAAAACAAATGTGAATCCGTCACATAATACTGTGAAATACAGAGACACCAAGGCCACAAAAAAATGGTATACTGACAGCAGCAGTAAAGTTGTGTGTCACAGACAGAAGGCTGGTGAATATGTTTTTTTTAAAAGTCAAGAACTAACAAGTGTGCACCACACTGCTCTACTGTGCCATACCAAACTGTGAAAATACATGGGAGTTATGGTATTAGTGAACAATGTGCAATACGTGGAAATGTTTTGTTTTGCAAACAGTACTCAAGTCAGACTTAGAACCACAGAGTTCAATGACCCCGCGCCACAAGAAACTGCTGAATGTGACAATGACTTTCAGAGACCTGTGTGCCACTGGGTCATAGGTTTCTGACAAGCTTAAGGCCACCTGGCCTTAAAAAATGTAACTGCTGCTGTCCTTTTAACACTGGTTGCAGAGACTTTAAATCACAAACCTGCATATTTTAGGTCCACAACTATCTCATTCCCCACAGAAGGATACAGTCCTTCATGGCCTAGAAAAATATACAAATCCCTTGCCCCATAACTCTCAACTGTCCAGATTTTTGTAGAACATCCAGATTTTTATCTCATATTTTTGGTCTGTTCCTCACAAAATTTCAGATTTTCTGGTAAATAATTGAGGATTGAAGTTGCTAAATAATGGCAGACATTTCAAATTTAGACTTAATATCCTCCAGAAAATGCATGCTAATGCAAAACCCTATTATTTTAACAACTTTGCTAGTTTGTAAGAGCAGTATTTAAAATCTGCCCTGACTTTGGACCTTTGTTCACCCCACCCATGATTTTTGTTTTTGTCCAGATTTTTTGTGCTAAATGAATGAGAGATATGCCCTACCACCAATTCCCACCCCCAAGAATAAGGGAAACTTTTTTCAGTTTGAATAATACAGGTTGCCAAGTCTGCTCTGTACTATCCCTAACAGGATTAGACGTTGTGCCAGTAGAATGCAGAAGTGGGACACTGCCTTCTGTGAATGGCTGGACATGTGCGGTATATAGTGGGATAATGAGTCTAACAACTAGAAACCTACCAGGAGGCTGGAAGGGAAAGATTTTCTACAACTATTATGAGTGCAGATTCCAAGCTATTACACAATAAAATGTAAACTGACATTACAGCCAGTGCTAGTGCTGTAGAGGGCAAAGTCCTGGCTAGGGGCCAGATGATCAGAGTTTAGGTAGTGGTTCTGGCACTTGAAAATAACCATTCCAGTTCCTTAGTGTGGTTACATAACTCTGAGGGTCCTATCTTTATTAATAGAATTAAGTTATTTTTTTCTTTAGTATAACTGTAACAAATTAAGGGTGTTGCAATGGGCACTGCTTGTACTGTGAACTTGGCAATGTGGACGTGGGAGAAAAAGTTTATTTTTACTTCAAACTATTATTTGTACCGTAATTTGTATTTGAGATAGCTGGATGATATCTTCATCCTATTGGGGGGGTACAAAAGAGATGGCTCAAGATTTTATTACGTATATGAAAATACCACAGTTTTTTTTATTTACTTTTAACCTGAGTTATAAGGAGATCCACTACCTTGACACTACAATATCACATAATGAAGGTGGCTTCATCTCCAACATATTTAGGAAGCCTGCATTTGGCAGCACCTATTTGCCTTTAACAGTTCCCACCCCTACATACAGAAAAAAGTTTAGTAAAAGGACAATTCATTCACTTAGCTAGGATGATTTCTCATAAAAAGACACTAGTTCAAGGATATAAAATACTGGGAACAATATTCATCGACAGAGGATGTCCTCTTAGTTTGGTGCACTCTATCAGAGATGGCATTCCACAGAAATGGAGTACTAAATATATTTGCGAGTAGGTTTTAGGAGTACAGAAAATGATCAACAAGATGTCAGTGGGTTAGACATACCACAAGGGAAATCTAAAAACAGCAACAATATGTATAAACAAGCAACTATATTGGGATACAACCCCGCAACACGGATACACTAGACAATCTCAACGTACTGAAATGCCGAAATTCAGTACGTCGAGACCGAATAGTGAAAAGTGCAGTTAACCAAAACTACACTATGCCGAATCAGCAAATGTTGAATCCGCCGCTATCGTGGTGTCGCGTTCGTGAAGTGTGGTGCGGTTTGTGGATTTATCTGGGGTTTCTAGGAAGTGTGTGTTGGAGGATAATGGGTAGGGATTTTAGTGTGTGTGTGTGTGTGTGTGTGTGTGTGTGTGTGTGTGTGTGTGTGTGTGTGTCTGCAGTGGTGTTTGTTGTGTGTTTGCGTGTTTAGTGCGACCTTGGAGTTAGAATACATAAGTAGGGGGTGTGGGGTGTGCAGGGGGGCTTGCCCCCCTGCTTATAGGTAGGTTAAGTGTGCTTGTGTGTGTTGTTATGTTTGTTTAGTTAGGTAGGTGTATGTGTGTGTGTGTGATTATGTACTGGTTTGTGTGTGTGTGTGTGTGTGTGTGTGTGTGTGTGTGTGTGTGTGTGTGTGAATGATCGCGATTGTAGTATTCATGATTATGGCTTTTCGTGTATGTGGTTTTCAACTATTCAGTCTCGAAATACTGAAATTCGACATTTCAGTATTTCGAGACTGTATAGTGAATCCCTGCAGCACGCATCATAAAACAAATTATAAAGAGCAACTTAAAATTTTTTAAAAGAAATGATGGGATTTGAAATGATGGGACAGCATGAAGTTATGGGAAAGAATAGTGGAAGCTAGGTTAAGAAGGGAGGTGATGATTAGTGAGCAGCAGTATGGTTTCATGCCAGGAAAGAGCACTACAGATGCAATGTTTGCTCTGAGAGTATTGATGGAGAAGTACAGAGAAGGTCAGAAGGAGTTGCATTGTGTCTTTGTGGATTTAGGGAAAGCATATGACAGGGTGCCTAGAGAGGAGTTCTGGTACTGTATGAGGAAGTCGGGAGTGCCAGAGAAGTATGCAAAAGTGGTACAGGATATGTATGAGGGCAGTGTGACAGCTGTGAGGTCTGCGGTGGGAGTGACAGGTGGGTTTAAGGTGGAGGTGGGATTACATCAAGGATCAGCTCTGAGCCCTTTCTTACTTGCAATGGTGATGGACAGGTTGACAGACAAGATCAGACAGGAGTCCCCGTGGACTATGATGTTTGCAGATGACATTGTGATCTGTAGTGAGAGTAGGGAACAGGTGGAGGAGACCCTGGAGAGGTGGAGATATGCTCTAGAGAGAAGAGGAATGAAGATCAGCAGGACTAAGACAAAATATATGTGTGTGAATGAGAGGGAGGATACAGGAATGGTGAGGATGCAGGGAGTAGAGGTGGCGAAGGTGGATGAGTTTAAATACTTGGGATCAACAGTTCAGAGTAATGGTGAGTGTGGAAGAGAGTACAGGCAGGATGGAGTGGGTGGAGAAGAGTATCAGGAGTGATTTGTGACAGACGAGTACCAGTAAGAGTAAAAGGGAAGGTCTACTCAACAAGAGGGTAGTGAGACCAGCTATTTTATATGGGTTGGAGACAATGGTATTGACAAAAAGGCAGGAGTCAGAGCTTGACGTGGCAGAGTTGAAGATGTTAAGATTTGCACTGGGTGTGATGAAGATGGACAGGATTAGGAATAAGTATATTAAAGGGTCAGCCCAGGTTGGAAGGTTTGGAGACAAGGCCAGAGAGGCAAGATTACATTGGTTTGGACATGTGCTGAGGAGGGATGCAGAGTATAATAGGAAAAAGATGCTAAGGATGAAGCTGCCAGGTCACAGGAAAAGAGGAAGGCCTAAGATAAGGTTTATGGATGTAGTTAGAGAGGACATGCGGGTGGTTGGTGTGACAGAGAAAGATGCAGAGGACAGGAAGAAATGGAAACAGTTGATCTGCTGTGGCGACCCCTAACGGGAGCAGCCGAAAGAAGAAAAAGAAGAAGAAAAGAAATGATGGGATTTCTATTGAGGCTGGACAACACCCGCTTTGTTGTTAAGACTACCTAATTTGAAAAAAAAAATACTGGAAAAGAATAACAATAACCTGTTAAGGTCAGCAAACATTAAAGGTACTAAAAATGTGGAAACTGCCCTTAATGTCACAGAATACTAGAGGCAGATTACATTACAATGGGAACTTACAATATAATAAAACTTTTTTCTGTCAACAGGAAAATAAGAAACACAGAGAGTGATTTACATTGCCAAATGGTCCACCTGTCCCAGTTTTTACATCATGCAAAACAAAACATTTTTCTGTAAGAGAACAGATGAACATTATTATGACATTGTTAAGGGTAACATTAACAATTCCCTATAAAAAGATTCATTGACCTACCCCAATTTTATCGAGTTTAAATTTACTATTGTCAAGAGAGTGATCCCTAATCCAAGGGGTGGCAATTGGGAAAACAGATTAGAATGCAAAGAACTTTTGCACAGTGAAGATTAGATGCCACAACCCCCCCCCCCCCGGGTATTAATAAAAATACTTCCATTACCCCTGTTCTTAAGATGAGGGCACCAAGATATAAATGAGATGAAATCATAAATGGTACTTTTGTGACCAAAAGTTATGAACTTCAGCGCAAGTAATGTTCATGAAATATTACTATTTTTTCAATATTCAACCTTTTTAAGTATGTTTAGGGTATAATTTTTAAGTTTTCTTATGGATTATTTTTATTTATTTATTTTTATTTCACATTTGTTTACCAGGAAAATT
Organism: Protopterus annectens; assembly: GCF_019279795.1. Classification (NCBI taxonomy): domain Eukaryota; kingdom Metazoa; phylum Chordata; order Ceratodontiformes; family Protopteridae; genus Protopterus; species Protopterus annectens. Next base: position 437,924,083 of record NC_056737.1, on the reverse strand, counting down.
TGACTGGACAAAATGTCCTTTTTAAGTTTTTCAGCAGAGGCCCAGGAGAAAAGCTCCACATTTATGAATAACAGTAAGATACATGCATAACGTACAGATACAAATGTTGATTCAATCTCAGATACAAGCACACAATGAAAAATAAATGTTATACATTTCACTAATACAATTATACAGTCTAGGTAGGAATAAAAAGAATAGCAGTACTGTGACTGAACGTAAAAATGCAAGTTAAGTACACGATGCTTTGCCAGAGATGGCCTGCACCCGTCGTTCTTGGGATTCCGGATACTGGCTAAGGCTCTTGCCACCCCTATAGTGCCTTTTTTAGGCAAGGTTCAAATGACAAATTCACCACCGTAACAGGTACAAGCAAGCAAAATTTGAGGGTAATGCTAATCAATGCTAGAAGTCTAAACCTCAAAATGCACTCACTCGAGGCACTCCTTAAAATGGAGAACATCGACATCTGTGCAGTGACAGAGACCTGGTTCACGGCTCCAGAGAGCACCCCTGCATTACCAGGCTATAATTCATACCACACCTTTTGGCCACCTAACCTGGATCAAAACACTAAAGGCGGAGGCGTGTCCATATTCATTAAGGATATCCACACCTCCAGGCTAGTTGCTCAGCATAATGCATCCGAGATTATCCAAGTGCAACTAACTCTGGGCAAGACCGGAATCCAAATTGTAGCTTGCTACAGATCCCCCCATCATGCCCCAGGATTCCCACTCCTCATTTCTTGATACACTGGAAAATATTATGGTATAACCTAACACCCTAATGATGGGCGATTTCAACTACCCCACCATTAACTGGGAAAACTACTCATGTACCAACTCTTTTGCTCAACATTTTCTGGAATTCATAAATTCCAACGCCTTGGATCAGCTTATCCACACCCCCACCAGGGGCAGCAATATCCTAGACCTGGTCATTACCAACATGGGCGACCGGTGTTTCACACCAGAGGTCAATTCCTCATTGGTCAGATCCGACCACAAGCTAATCACCCTAGACATTCACATCCCGCCCCCACCCCCCATTAGGGAAACCACCGTAAAAATTTCTCCAAAGCCAGCTTCGCGCTTCTTAAGACAGAAGTTGCAAACTTCACGACAACCATGCAGACGGACAATAGAGTTATGACTGCTAAGTCCTACACAAATGCACTTTATAAGCACTTACACGAGTGCATGGATCCTGCTATCACTAACAGAAAAAAGATGCTTTCCTCCAAAAAAAGGAAGCTAATCTGGTGGTCACCTGCCATAAACAAACTCTACAACAGAAGAAAGAAACTGCTACAACACAGAGTAAAATCCCATGATTGGAGGAACTCCATGGTCAACCTCAGTAAAAAGCTGAGATCCCTTATACAATCCTATAAAGCTAACTACGAAAACAAAATCACCACTGTTTCTAAAGACAACCACAAAGCATTCTATAGCTATGTCAAGAATCCCAATGGTAACACTCAGATCTGCTGTGAGTTACAGCACAACGGCACTAAATATACAGAACCAGCTGATATTGCCAACATCCTAGCAGATAAGTTCAGTGCTAACTTTACCCCCCTCTCACCCCCTAAAGGGCCCATCTCTATAACGGAAGAATGCAAAGTTCTTGTAATCACGGCTGCACAGGTAAAAACCACACTCTCCAAAGCCAAGAACACAGCATCCATGGGACCTGACAACATCCCATGCTGCACCCTACACAAACTACAGAATGAACTGGCACCCCACCTAAGTACCATGTTCATTCATAGCCTCACCTCAGGCTTTTTGCCCACTGAATGGTGCACAGCGATGGTTATCCCACTCCACAAAGGGGGATCCACCATGGACCCTGGGAACTACCCTCCTATTAGCCTGACGAGCCTGGTCTGCAAGGCCATGGAACGTATAATTATGGAACTTATAAACAAAGACATTGGTAATCTCCAAACTTTGGAGCCCACCCAGTTCGGGATTGTAAAAGGCAGATCATGTCTCCTAAACCTGATAGACTTCTTTGAAGCAGTCACTAAAGCCGTAGATGAGGGTAAGGTGGTTCACACAGCCTATCTAGATTTCGCCAAGGCTTTCGACACCATTCCCCACTCTGGAATTATAGATAAACTCACTGAACTAGGTATAAATCCCTATGTCACAAGATGGGTTGCCAACTGGCTCACTGACAGAACCCACACTGTGAAAGTAGCAGACTCCAAATCTAACTTCAGACCAGTGACAAATGGAGTACCACAGGGTTCAGTCAGGGTCCTCTCCTGTTTGGTATCTACTTCTCTGAAGTACAGGCTAACACAGAAGGTCTTTGGCTAATGAAGTTCGCAGATGACTGCAAACTAGGAGCCATAATCGAAACTCCTAATGATGTGGACATCCTACAAAAGGGCCTCACTGAGACAGATGCCTGGTGTCAAAGCCGTGGCCTCAAGCTCAATGCCAAACAGTGCATTGTCATCCCCTTTGGTAAAAACTCTGTACCCATGAACTACCACATAGGAGGTAGTCAACTTAACACTGAAAGTATAAGAGACCTTGGGACACAGGTGGACAGTAGTCTCTCCTTTGATAATCACATCAGCACAGTAGTCAGGAAATCCTTCTATGTGGCACACCTCATCACAAAAGGTTTCTCATCCAGGAAAAAATAGGTCATTGTTCCCCTCTACTCGTCACTTATTAGACCCATTATAGAGTACAATGCCCCTTTTGGTATGTACCTCACAAGACACCTACAACAACTGGAAAGGCCACAGAAATACCTCACAAAGAGGATTACCGGCCTCAAACAGATGCCCTAGCAGACCATCTTAAAAAACTCCAGTTAACTCCATTGCATATCGCCTACTCAGAGGCGATCTCTGCCTAACATACAAAGCTATGTGGACATGCTCCACTTAAAGAAATCCCAGTCCCTCCGAACTACACGTTCTAGGGACCTAAACCTTGTCACCACAATAAACAGAACATGCTGGAGGGATAGATTCCTGTCCCAGAGACTTCCCATATTCTGGAACAAACTACCTATCTATATCAAACAAAGCTCCTCATTAGCACTCTTCAAGAAAAATCTTGATGATTGGATGGGAAACAGGAAATTCACCCCGGGGATCACTTCTGTGGCTCTGCTTGACAGAGGCACAGGAAAATAATTTTCTTGGGTGGCGAAAGCCAGGGCACCTTTTTGGCTAGGCTTATATAGGCCCCAGGGCCAATAGCCTAGTACCTACCTATGAACATATGCTTAGTGGAGTATAGTATTCAAATACAGAAATAACTCATATATTTCCTAACCAGAGTTTGTGCAAGAGCAGGTCCAGGATTCAGATAGGTGTGATTTGAGAAGTTTTTTTTTTTTTTTTTTTAAGTTGGAAGTGTTAGTAGTCGTTCTGATATTTAATGGCAGGGAATTCCAAGTTTTAGCTATGCAGTTTGAGTAAAGTGAAACTCCAGCTGCATTATCAGGTTTGGATATATTTAAGAACACAATACCCTGTTACTGGAGTAGTATTTTAGTAGACTTTGAAGTACTGGTGTTTTTTCTAGCTGATTTAGTATTCAATGGGTGAAGGTGAGTTGATTATAAGCAAGTAGATTTGGTAGTTCAAGCCAAGATAGTTGTTTTAAAGCCAAACAATGATGGGATCTGAAATTTGATTCTGTAGCAAATTTTGCAATTTTATTATAGCAAGTTTGGAGTTTTGCTAGGTCAGATTTCTTAATATCTGTGAGCATTTCGGAGGTGTAAGGTAGTGTAGGACTAAGACAGGTTCTTGCTACAGCAGCCTTTGAAGATTTGTTTAGAAAGTGCCAATTTCTGTACAGGGTTCCTAGTTTCTTGTGAACTTTTTTTATTGTCTGTGATATGTTTATATTGAATTTCATATTATGGTTAATGACCACGCCAAATAATTTTGTTTGAGAAACCGGAAAAATAATTGTATGGTTTGATGATGATATACTGAATGGTGGGTGGGGGTCTGCAGCTCTAGTTGGATAGAACAGCATGACTTTTCCTTTGTTAGGGTTAACTGTAAGTTGTGCATTGTTTAGCCAAGATTCCACTGCAATGAATGACTGCTGGGTGATTTTTTGGTGTTGTTGTAGTGCTGTGGTGGCACAAATCAGTGTGGAATCGTCCGCATATTGAACTAGGGAGGCAAGTGTGGTGGCAGTATGAAGATTGTTAGTTTTGTTTGTGTCTTTCGGCTTTTCCCGGTTAGGGGTCGCCACAGCGGAACTCTGGTCCGCTAATGATTGGCAGTAGATTTTTACGTACTGGCTTGCCGGGCCTAACGCACAACCTTCAATGAAGGAACGCCCATTCACACATGTCGCTACACAGAAGACGCTCTGAGAATCGAACGGACAATGTCTAACTGTGAGGTGAGTATGAAGATTGTTAGTAAAGACAATAAAAAGGAGATGACCTAGAATAGATCCCTGTGGTACTCCCAAGGTTACAGGCAATAGTGAAGTGAGATTTTGTTGCTATTTTACAGCTTGCTGGTGACCAGTTAGATATTACTGGAACCAAGTAAGTGCAGAATGGGTAAGTTTAAGTTCCGAGAGTACAGTTAGGAGTTTAGAATGACAGGCAGCATCAAAAGCTTTGGACAGATCAAGAAAGATGGAGTTAACTAAATTGCCTTCATTGAGATGGTGGTTAGTAAAGTTAACAAGGGCAGTGGTGGTACTTTGATTAGGATGAAAACCATGCTAATTTGTTGGTTCTGCTTATAACTGTATGTGAAATATTTTACATATTTTTTTTTGATAATACAAGTAATGTCTTACACTGCTGTCTAATGTATTGGTTTGTGCTATACTGGCTCTTTAAAAAGACATTCTACTTAACTGGTTAAGATATTTAAACAATGAAGTGGTAATGTGATTATTCTTGCTCTGATTTTGTCCCCTTATACTGCTTGGGAACAAAAGTGTTTGCAAAACATATTTAATAATTGATACACATTTCCTTATTTTTTTTTCTAATAAAATTATTATTCCTTTATAATAATACTCATGTAAATTGCAATTTTGGAGCTTTTCTCCCCGGTCCTCCGCTGAAAATGTACACACTTATGCAACCAGCATATTGTACATTTTTTTATATTTTTTTTCCCCTAACACGTTTGTTTTTCATTTGAATTGTATAGGTTATAGGTCACATTAAAGGTGAGAAAAGTTTTGAAATGATTTATTGTGGTCTCATTTTTTTATATCACAAAAACCTGGCATTTTAACCGGGGTGTGTACACTTTTTATATCCACTGTAAACACGACTGAATAAGCAATGATGGAAAATGGTTGTCATCTCCAGAATTCCCAGTGGACAGTCATTCCTCCAGATACATGCAACTCAACAATGTGAGTGGAAGTTGTGTGTGTGTGTTTCTGTATGTGTGTGAGATTATATAGGCGAGTGTACTTCGATAAAGGAAAAAGGCAAAGTTCTTTTATATGATGCCTCAGCTCATCAGTAAACAGTTATACATCATATACTGTCTTTCTTACATCAATTTTTTTGCAAAATTTATATTTTACATTTTTGCTACAGAAAACAGAAAATAATTGCATTTTTAACAAAAACAGCAACAGGTTTTTATGCAGTGAATAACATTATGATACAATTATTATACCCGAGCAGTATAGCAAACCACTGTCCTTCCATTTCTTTTTAAACATTGACTTTGCCTATTATGCTATATCCTTCTAACTCATTCACTTCTTTCTCTTACCAAGTTATTCACGTCTTTATCATGCAGTACTGTTAATACAGTAAGCTTTCAAACCATTCATGCTTAAAGTAATAGCAATCTTTTTAACATGCTTCTGCCTAACACCTACAGTTCCTTCTGGTTATCAAGGCACTTCTTTTTACACACCTTTGTTAAATTATCTCTTAAGACATAGGCAAACATATACTAACAGAAAAGAAAACAAACTGTACTCATAGTTTTCATTTTCATGCATTATACATTTCATATACTGTCTTTAATTAACAATAATTATCATTCACTACATTACATACATTTCTCAATTCCTGCCTTCCCTTAAATCTCGCTCCTCCACCTGAACATTATTCTGCATGTACTGTTCCCAAAAATTCCATTTATTTCTAAGTAATTTGCTACTTTCCTTTTCTAAAGACCCCACATCCACTTATATTATCTCCTTTACAATATCCAAGACTTTAAGTGCAGTTAGTTTAGATTTTGATTTTGATTGTAAGGCACTACTATATTTATGTAGTTCTAACCCGGTGTCCAGCTCGAAAGAATTATCGCCCTAGTTACAGCCATTTGCTCCCCCAACATTTCGGACAGAATACCTTTAGGAATTTTTTAAATCTGCCAACTCATTACATTTCCAAAAACATGTTCCCAGTTACCTTTCTCTCTTTCCTATCACAGCTCCAGCATTTGCTATGTGTCTAGGAAAAGAGTTTTGATATTTGTTTGAGGTATAAAGATAATTATGGAAACCTTTCCAAACAAAAATCCTAAACCTTCTGGGCTTTGTTACATACGTGGGAGCCATACAGATAGCCTCCCATTGTTTCTTAGTAAACTGCCTTTCCGATCTCTTCCCCCATTTTTTTCTAACCTCCTCTGATTGATTCTTATAGTTATTTGATAGTTATTAAGCAGTATATTCTATGCCCTAGTAATTATCCATTTTTAACAGCAGCTTCTGTTCTAGACTTGTCTAAAAACTCTACCAGAGTTGGACTTTCATTTAACGTTCCTCTATTTCTTTCTCTTTGCCTGTACTCATATCTATCACTGGTAAGGAAAGCAGCGTCTAACCTGAAGTTCAGACATCTGCTTGGCCTCATCCCAATCTATTACCTTTCCCTCTGTAGTTATTTGTATTTAATACATGGATTTATTTGTCAATTTTCTCACTAAATTTCAGCTTTCCTTGCATATTTTCTGTACTCGTACTTGCAGTCATCCTTACTGGCAAAGTCTCCTTTCTCCAATGCCATGATGGCTCAATTCTTAGAATATATTCTGATATTTTGTGAATATAATATTTTCTATTATTGTTATTCTCCTTAAGGATCAGCAAATAAACTCATATTCTCTCCTTATTTCTTGAACTTATTTCATCATCATCCCTTTTCAGTTCAATTTACAACATTCTGCTTGTATTATGTGTATGAGCCCTAACTGCATAGCTCCTAAGGTATCCATTCAAATTAGATAATCCCTAACCACACGGTTGTATGGGGAGGCTCAGCCTATTCCACTTAACTCTTGTCCTGTTCCCCTCCCAAATAAATTTAATTCAAATCTTTATTAATTATGGTCCTCAGCTTCTCCTCTGGTTGATACAAATATGGCCGATCTGTATATAAAACTAAAGGGGTAAAAACATTTTTCCTGCTTGTATCATTCTATCCTTGTCTATAATCAAAAATTTCCAGTTTCTCAGTTTTGTATTATCTTTCAATCAGTCTGTTCCCACATATCCTTTCCTTTGTAATCTATGCTCCTAAATACTTCATCTTACTATGTCCTCATGAATGTGGACAATTCTGAACCAACTAATGTACGGTTACATAGTTTGTTCTCTCCTCATTAATTTTATATCATGAAAAGACTTGAAACTGTTTCAGAACATTTCACAACAATGACATGTCCTTTTTCTGGATTTATCAAATAAAGATATCAACCCCAACTAAAAGCTAACTTTTATTGATTACCCTATCAGGTATATCCTTGAATTTGTGAGTTTCTTACTTTCGTTTTCCAGTAACTCTAAATATATAGCAAATAACAAGAGCGAAAGAGAGCAACCCTGCCTGGTTCCTCTTTTCAGCAGCTTGTAGGAGAGAAACCCTTCACATATCAAGGAAAGCAAATGTTTCCGTTGCCTAAATCAGAAAACCTTAGCTGACTCTATTAAATGCCTTCTCCACATCAAGACCCACCAACAACAGTATTATTTTCTTACATTCTGCTTCCCTCTGAATCATCAGTGTTCTTTTAATATTGCCAAATGTCTGCATTCCTTCCTCAAAACTACACTGACCCATATCTATCAGTTTTGGAAACATTTTTGCCATAATCTTAGCTGGTAAAGACATAAACACTTTATAATCATGGTTTATAATTGACATGGGTCTATATGAAGCTGGTTTTGAAGGGTCTTTACCCTCTTTGGGTAACACAACCACCACAGGTTTCTTCCAAGATGCTGGTGCTTCCTTTCCTTTTAACAGTAAAACAACAATCTTCCAGATCTTTGTCACTTTCTTCTATTCTAACTTCCAAACTTCCACAAGAATACTATCTGTTCCCTACTGATTGATTATACATAACCACTTTTATCTCATCTCTTCTCAACTTAACTATTAATTCCTGATCCTCATTTGCCTTTAGTATTGACATAATTAAGCCTTCCATAAATATTTCCATTCGTTCCTTTTCTTGGTTTCCATATTCCTTTGCTTTATACAAATGTTCATAACATTTCTAAAATATCTCTAATATCTGTAGGGCATCTCTGATCATGCTTCTTGTCACTGGTTGTGTAAGTTTGAAAATAACCTTTCTACTTTCTGTTACTTAAGCCATTCTGCTAAAACATTGTGCTCAGGAGTTATCAAAAAGTGCTTAACAGTATCCTTTCTAACCTCATTGTTGTTTGTCTTTCAGCTTTTTCCTGGTAAGGGGTCGCCACAGAGGAACTCCGGTCTGCTAATGACTGGCAGTAGATTTTTTTTACGAAACGCTGAGGTGCCAGCTCGACGCCCAACCTTCAACGAAGGCACGCCCATTTACGCACGCATGTCTTTCGAATACTACCCAAACACGGGGAGGACATGCAGACTCCACACAGAAGGCACTCCCAAGAAGCCAAGCCAAGAATCGAACGGGAAAACCTCTTGCTGTGAGGTAACAACGCTACCGCAAACACTCCATTATTTTCCCTTTAGTACTCTGCAGTTGCTTCTGTTCTTGTTTTGTGAGATTCCCCTTATTCTTCAACACTTTAACATTTGTCAGGGTCTCTAAATAGTTCCTATTACTTATTTCAAATATATGTTTCCCTTTTAATTCTACCCTGTTTTTAAACTCCATTTTTATTTTATTAACCTGACTAGATATATATTTTGGAAAATAATCTCTCTTCCCTAATGACTCTAATAACTTCCACTACCCATTTCTTCAATTCCAGTCTTTTTAACAGGTAAGCAGCAAAGTGTCACTGTCTCATTTTTACTACATTACTCTGCATCATTATCTTAGCTTTAGTGATGCATGGTCTGAAATAGTTATTGGTTGTGTGTGGCAAAGATTTCAATTAAATATAGATGCTCTGAAAAATAAATTATATCTAGTCTAGCCCAGTTATTGTGCATTTGAAGAATAATATATAAATTCTGATTGAGTACATAATGCTGAATTCACAACTCCCATACTGAATATTCTCATATATTTCTTCAGAAATCGACCTCTCTTGTTATATTTCCCTTCTAGTTCCCTCTGATACATGCTCACTACTGAAAATCAAGTTACAGTCCCCACCCATAAATAATATTCCACACAGAAATTTGATTATTACTCCAAACATTTTAAAACTACATAATACCAATTTTTCTGGATTATGAATACATGCCAGCAGAATCTTCCTCTCACACCAACAGCCACTAACTACCACAAATCTACCATTACTGTCTTTTTTCTCTATCACCATTGCAGCACTCTTGCAATCAGTATTATTACTTCCCTTTTCCTTTGTTCCTGATATGCCAATAAATGTCAGTCCTGAATTCCTTTCTTTGTCAAAGTCACATGCGCATCATTGCCCAAATGTGTCTGCCGTAAGACAGCTATTTGTGCATGTCAAGAAATTGTTTGAAACTACATTCCTTGATAAAGTGACTTAAACAGAGATTGCATGTGAGAGTTCAGAGTGTTTGAAACAAAGAGAAGCATTAGTCTGTGAGCATACACTGGCTGTATGTAAGCAAGTGTGAGCATGCACTGCTGTGTGCATGCAAGTAACTGTGAGCATGCACTGCCTGTGTGTATGCAAGTGTGAGCATGCACTGCCTGTGTGTATGCAAGTGTGAGCGTGCACTGCCTGTGTGTATGCAAGTGTGAGCATGCAATGCATATGTATATGCAAGTGTGAGTAAGCAATGCCTATGTGCATGCAAGTCTGAGCATGCACTGCCTGTGTGTATGCAAGTAAGTATGAGCATGCAATGCCTGTGTGCATGTAAGTGTGAACATGTACTACCTTTGTGCATGTAAGTGTGAGCATGAACTGCCTGTGTGCATACAAGTAAGAGGAGAAAGAGTGTGTGAAGGCACACTTCCTACTTTCAGCAGTACAGAGGTAGAGATCAACGAGCCACCATAGGTAGAGGGGTGATTCCCCACCTCAACTCAATGTCTGGTAGTTGGTGCACACTTGACAAAGGCTATGAGATATTAACAAGCTGCTTCCTGTAGTCCAAGATTCGATTCCTTCAGGCTCCATTTGCCTACTGTTTGACTATGAGAAAGTCACATAACCACAATTGAAAGTGCTTTCAATATTACAGATGAAGGTGCTAATCATGGTTGTTTTAGTGAAGAAAGTTGTATCAGTTGGCATTTCTTGGTCCTGACGCTTTTTATAGTGGATTTTACAGTTTGTGGTTGGAGTGTGAATTTCAAAAGTCACATAACCAGACAATGCTAATGTATACTGCGGTGGTGGTGCTGCGGTAGCTTTATCGCCTCACAGTAAGACGTTGTCCTGTTCGATTCTCAGCTAGAGCGTCTTCTGTGTGGAGACATGTGTGAATGGGCGTACCTTCATTGAAGGTTGTGCGTCAGGGCTGGCAACTCGGCACGTAAAAATCTACTGCCAATCATTAGCGGACCGGAGTTCCGCTGTGGCGACCCCTAACCGGGAAAAGCCGAAAGACACAACAACAACCAAAGTATCTATATATACCAGTATGTATCCACTGCAGGATGCAGAGGCAAGTGTGTGTGTGTGTGTGTGTGTGTGTGTGTGTGTGTGTGTGTGTGTGTGTGTGTGTGTGCTGACAATGGTGTCATGAGTGTTCGTACCTTCATAAGTTCCAAAGGTGCAGGGGCCAGCATAACAGGACAACATATAATGGGTATCATTAAGGCATCTGATGCTGAATATGATGGCAACATGCAAATGACAATACAGCAGAGTTATTTGTAATACAAGGGAGGTGGGGTGACCCACACTCACCATTACCCTGTTGAGGTACTGGATGAGCTCATAGCTTCAACAGAGCATGATAAACATCCTGTACCTGACAGTCTATCACAGGCACCATCTGTGTCCCCAGCCCACACAGCATTCGTGCAACCCTCCCGAGCTGCACGTGAAGTACACAGGGGAGTGGCACAGGAGCCTGCAGTGGAACTAAATTGGCAGGATTTCCCTGGTATGGTATGGGACTTAGAGTCAACCAGTAGATGTGCAGATCAGTGATTCAGGCACAGATTACTGCTACATACAATATCGTGGAGATGGTGAGCATGCTAAATGGCTTATGGGAGGTGATGCTCCAACTGTACACTGAGCTGCAGTACATACAGACAAGGGGTACAAGCATTGCTGCTGAAGTCACTGGCTGCAAATGCTGCTTCCATAGATGCATCTATAAAATATATTGCAACTTACATCCTGACTTCATCCATGGGCCATGCAATCTGTGGTCATGGGAGGCTCTTGATGAGAGATGGTTTGATACAGGCAGCCCCCAGTCAGACTACACTGACCACTAGTGAGATGGCATATCTGTTACCTTTGGGCACATGGTGTGCCACCCCCGGTCCTGGCTGTTCCCTTGGTCATGGGTGTTGTCACTCCCTGGGCACAATACATGGGATCCTTCATTAAGGTGTACGCATAATTCTACCCTTTCAATGCCATGGACAAGATCCACCTCCAATTCTGCAAACCATCACAGCAGACACCAGCAATGGTCATATCATGGCAGCACAGCCCAAACACTGCAAAGAGGAGTTCTTTGCTGAACAACTCTGTTCTTTTCGCCCTTTTTATTAACATTTATTTGTCACAAGCTAACCATGTTTGGTTTATGCTTTTTAATGCATTCATGTCTATAGCATCTTCCCTGTATAATTCCATTTAACACCAATATCTTCCTATGGCATACAAGTAGCAAAATTACACTAAGAATATTAATCTGGAATACCCTGCAGTGGAGATGTTACTAATTTTTTTTTAGTAATTCATATTTTCCTACTTACATACGTACTTTTAAAACTGAAAGAGCTGAATGTTGTTGGGGGGGGGCATGGTGTGAAATGTAATGGTGAGAGGCAGAAAAATACATGGCATCTGTCCATGTATAATAGACTGTACTGCAGATATCACAGCTTGCTAGTAATTAGGAAAGAATGTAATATTTTCAATACTAAGTGACTTACAAATTAATGAGCTGTTATCAAGAGAAACCTTAGATTATGCTGAAGAAGACTGTCATTGATACATACACTGTAACGTGTATATCTTGAGAAATACTCAATGTTAATTCAATTATTTCTGCTAATATGCACAATTTTATATCTCTGTAAATATATAACTAAATAACTACTTGTTAAAGCTCAAGTCTTGTTTGGCACTTGTGGTGCCAAGTGGTTTGCAATCGTGGTCAAGTCTTGTTTAAACAAAAGTGATCTGATGTTATATGTCTGAGTTGTATTTTCCAAAACAAGGAAATATTTTTGTATAACTTCAGAGGGATATATAATTCTATGCTATGTGAATTATATTACTACATACTGCCTATTGTCACTGTAAAGATGATTTTTATTTACTGATAATGTTGTTTGTACCTTTTTAATAGCATTTACTCTTCATAAGATATTTACATTTGCTTGTCTTATGATTTTTAAGTTTAATTTTTTAGAAAATGCACTGAACTGTAAGCACATGTGCAGGCTGGTAGAGTTATTACATTCCACAGCTCAGTTGAATTTTTTGTGTTAATGTTTTGATTTAATCTGATTTTTCAGAAAATACTCAGTAATCTAAGGCCATATGTAGACTACTAACAGTCTAATGGTCCATATCTGCTTTGTATGAGTTCAAAACTTGATCCTCTTGATACTGCTATGAGGAGGTATTAATTACATTACTATATAACAAACTACTTAAACTGCACCTTATAATGATTGTTAAGAAAGCTTTTAAAAATAATTTAATGCTGACAATATGTAACATGGTTTATGTCTATCAATAATGCCATACATGTACCTGTAATTTGTACGGGCATTTTGCCAACTGTCTTATCTGTCGTGATCACTTGCTAGTTGTTGTTTGTCTTTCGGCTTTTTCCCGGTAAGGGGTCGCCACAACGGAACTCCGGTCTGCTAATGATTGGCAGTAGATTTTTACGAAACGCCGAGGTGCCAGCTTGACGCCCAACCTTCAAAGTAGGCACGCCCATTTATGCACAAATGTCTTTTGAATGCTACCCAACCACGGGGAGGACATGCAGACTCCACACAGAAGGCACTCCCAAGCCAAACCAAGAATCGAACGGGAGAACCTCTTGCTGTGAGGTAACAACGCTACCACTGTACCACCGCATTACTGCAAAATACAGAAAGTGCGTAGTGTTTTACTTTATACAATGACTGCTCACTGCTTTTCAAAAATGAGCATGCTGATTGGACAGCCCAACCATAAATATAAGCCCCAAATCAGGTATGTTTTGCAAAACTAAAGAAACAGAAACAGTAGATTTTCTATGTATTTTTCCTCTGTTCCTCGTAAAATCCTGACCTTTTAAACATTAGAAAAACACTGAAGATTTTCTTTTCTCTGTAGCTTCTCCTGCACTGCACAAGTGCACTAAGTGTTGGAATGCAAGTCCTACAAGCATGAGCAGGAACTACATCAGTAAACAAGGAAGAACACGGAAGAAGAGTGAAGTGTCGTTACACAAAGACATTATTTACGAAAGCTAGACAATGTCTTCTTAAATAAGGTCATTGTATAAAAGCATTAATCCACTCTTGTCAGTGGGTAAATCAGGATTTACCCATAGATGACTTTGTGTAATCAACTCAGACTTTGCCCTCGTGATCAAACCACACCATCTATGGGTAAATCTTGATATACCCACGCACAGTCATGGATTATTGTTTAAATTTTACACTTTGCACAATATGTATACTAATAGTTCTGTTACTCTGATATGTTTATGGTACCATAACATAAAATACAATTTTAGAAATTTGTGGAGCTTATCCTACTCAATAAAAAATCAAGGGCTGCTCAGGAGAACACAAACGACAGGCTAAGAAACAACCACTTTAATAAAACAAAAAATCAGAACATAATCACTGTATTAAAATTCCCCCATCAAGGAACAATCTTTTTTTTGGGGGTATAGGCACTAAAGTATGAGGTAATAACTGAAGAAGACAACCACAAATAGGTTCAGCTGGGAAAAAAAGGCAAACTAAAGACAAAAACAAAAAAGCTTTAACATTAGCTAGGAAGACATTACACGAAAGTGGGGAGAAACTCAAAAAAGGACTACTGTGGAAATGACTCTGGAATGAACTAACAGCAAGTAGCTGTTCCATGTGGTTAACTTTAAGATAACAACCCTGTCCAGATGGGAAGTACTGATGCACTGTTAAGCATTTTTTGAAATGACAGAAGTGGCAAGCCAATCCTGGGAGCAGTACAGCACACAGTGGTGAGCAAGACAGGATTTAGCTATGACAAAAATGTAGGTTCTACTAGCCAGTTCTATTGGGTTGAGGGATAGAGCCAGATGACTTTGCCTTGAACAGCAACCCAGGCACTGGAAAAGCCAGCCAAGAAGAAGAGTGAGAAGGTCCTGCCAACACTGCTTACCCATTCTTGGAGAGGGCAAGCTCAACGCTATGCTTACACCATGGACCAAGCATGCAGTACCACGGACTGAGGCCAACCTCTTTTATTAGGCAAACTGTGCACATTTGGTAGCTCCATGAACACACACACCAATGTTCAGGAAGTAGAGTTATGTCAGGTGCACACACCCATCACCAGAGGAGAAATTAAGATAATCAAAACCCCAAACTCCCATGAATGACAGACCATTAAAGCTCAGTTCAAATCTCCAATGTGGAAAATAATATGAAGTTATTGAAAGATATCCTCCTCTAACAGAGGAAGTCCTCTCCAACAGGACAGTGTGAAATGCTAAACTGAGGTGGGAAAGGCATAAGAAATGAGTCTGTACAGCAAATGGAGGGGGGGGGGGCTTGAATGATCAAGGAGGTATATGAGAAAAAAATAAAGGTATGTGCTTCTAAAAGTGATACTCCTAGAGGATAAAGGATATGGGGGGGTCAGCAAATCATCCAACCAACTTGCAAACAGTACACCAACTAAAAATAAAATAGTACACCAACTAAAAATAAAACAGAATAAAATAAAATGATGAGCCATGTACATTTATTGTGTGTCATCCACAGGTAGACAGTAAAATAGTAGTTCCTGATGACACAGGCTAGAATGACTGAATTAGAATTTCAGTTTCACTAAACAATCCAAATCTGTTGGGAGGCTATTTGCATTCCTTGGTCACTAGATAAACTCTGAGAGAATGGTGGTTTTACTGATTTCCCCCCTAAGACTGCTATCCCATCAACACTGCTTCCACCCAGAAATCTATGCAAACAGCTATGGCCATCAGTCTTGGCTGCCCCACGCAATCTAACTGGACTCCCTATGTGGCCTTGCATTATGCATGCTGGTAATGAATTCTGAAATCTGGCTCATTATGCCTGCAAAGAGCTTTATGCAGGAACACTGGTATGTTTTCTGCCTTTACACAACTGTGTAAGAGCTACTTGAAGAGATCTGTCTGACAGTCAAGCATGCAGTTTGAGGAACAGATCACCTACACTACTTTTCTCAGTTACTGGGTGTTCTTTTAAATAGATATGTTACAACTTTCAGTTCTCTATATTATAAATGCATTCAGCGTATCAAGTGATGTCCCCACAATGTTTCTGATTTATCTTTAAGATATAACTCTCAGGTTATTGACTGGGTATCCTGGCTACCAAAGCAAATCAAACCTTCAGACACAAAAGCTTAAAGAAACCGCTGCTGAGGATGAAGCAAAATGAAATCCATAAAGCCAAAATAAATGTATGTAGCAGATTCTTGGCTGGATTTTTCTTTTTTTGTCTGCCTTTTCAAAAGCTGAAGCAGAAAAATAAAATAAGTTAAAGTAACTACAGTAAGTTCATTAATAAAAGATCACATTTCTGAAAGGGAAGTTATTTGTTTAAATAAATATAGGAGACTGTGGCTGAGTTAAATCAGGAGACACAAGGACAACAAAGTGGCAGAAAAGTGCTAGAAAAACGAATTGTGAAAATATCACTTAAGGAAGGTTCGCTGTTCTTTCTGAATTCTGAGGAATGTCTTGACATCATAAAGAGCTATTGGTGTTAAATGAAAACATGTTTAAAAAGTGCTGTATGCGTGGATGAATTAAGAGAAATGAGTACTGACAGAACCACATGAAAATTTGACTCAGACACATAACAGGCACAGTACAGTGTCTACTGTTACAATGACAAATGTGGTTTGCCCGCTTTAATAAGATTTACCAATTATTTAACAACACTAAACAATGCATATTAGACAAAATAAGAATGCATTATACTTACATAAGGCTGGGGAGAGAGTATACATTATAATATGTGAAACAATGAGAGATGAAGCTGACATTGACAATGCATTAGAAGAGAAACTGACAATAGGATTACAGCCTTCTGTGTACATTTTGTCATTTCCCAGTTTGGAGATGCATTTTAGGAAAGTTAAGATAACAAACCTGTATCACAAAAGACTAAAAGAAATGAAAACAAGAAAAAATACAAATGCAGTAACTTAAAATAAAAACATATTTTACAGACCAGAACAGAAGTTCAACAGTCAGCATACAAGACTATGTAGGGTCAGAAGAAATATTAGGCAAGAAAATCTGAGTGCAGTAAAGCTAAACAAAAAAAAAAAACCTCTTAATCAGATAAAAGTATCAGTATACTGCTAGACAAGCAAAGATTATTCAAAAGACAAAGTATAATGTAATGCAGGAGGCAATAATCAGGAAACAATGTAGGAGGATGGCGTAATGGTTAAGGTGTTTACCTTATGAACACAAGGTGCAGGGTTTGATTCTCACATGGGGTAATTGGCTAGGCTTGAAATGACCCACAATGGTAGTTAGCCTAGTACGAACCTATGAACTATGAACCTATGTATAATTGCTAAAAAAAACTACAACAACAAAGGTAACAGTGATAATCTACAACAACAAAAGCAACAGCAACACAAAAAATACAACGCAAAAAGCTAGTAGAACATCACAAGAAAATCACTAGGACAGGAACTAGTCCCGAAACAACAGTTATCTTATAGAATCAAAATGTAAAATTAACTGATTCAGGAGTATTAGTTTATTAGTGTGCAATGGCAGCTAAGGTGTTTTCAGGAATCTAAAACTTCATCCACTGTTAAAACAGCCATCAAATAAAAATAATCTGCATATAATTTGAAGGAAACACTTCTGCTAAATGGTTATTTTGATTCAAAAGTGAAACTACACAATAGACAGATTGAAGCAACATTTCATGTGATGTTAAAAAAGGTTCTTCTCTGCTGAGTTACTCTACTACCAAGGCATTAAAAGTGCTACAAACAAAAACAAAGCAGTTACAGTATTGTGAAGGGAAAAACAAGGATGAATCAACTACTAAATAAAACAATGATCTTCTTCAAGGTCCTGGCAAAGTGAAAATTCAGTAAGTCGGACTTCATGCAGATAAGCCACCTCATTTGCACGATACACAAGACTTTCTTTTATCTATGACATTGGGTTAAAGACTTAAAAGAACAGAATATTACCAAGAATGTATCAGGGACATCAACATGGGTTTCTCCCAAAGTGACACTTGCCAGACCCAAAACTCAATATGACATGAGGTTATATTAGCACAGGAAAGCAGCTGATCAGAATAACAGATGACATTATTGAGCTGAATGAAGCAACTCTGTTTAGGAATCTACTCCTAAAGTCAGGCTACTGCCTGCTGGATCTCCATCATGACAACAGGTTCAAAACTCTCTTCTTCACACACACACACACACACACACACACACACACACACACACACACACACACACACACACACACACACACACAACTCACTCACTCACGGGTCTAAGAATGCAAAAAAGACTCATATTTGTTGTCAGTTCTGTGACAGTAAACCTTCAGATTGTTATCCAACATGTAATACAAGGTGTAGCAGGTGCTAAAAACTTCAATTATGACAATGTTTTTTCAAGAAGAACAAGACAAAAATCATGCAACAAACACCCAAGTGACTATACTGTCATATATGTAGTCAGATGTTAGACAAAGAGAAAAATAACAGTTTTATGTATCTAACATGTACTGTATCTAACATAAATACTGGCAGTAGGTGCAGAGAGTTAAGGATGTGAAGTGAGGTAGAAGGTTTGATTCCCTCAGTCTTATTTGCCTACCATGTGACATTAGGCAAGTCATTTAATCAGGAAGTGCTTTGAGGTAACTGGGGTAACTGTAAATTTGGACTAGGTTCCTCAATGGTCCCCTGGACTGAAAGGTTAGTAACTACCATTGAATATTACACAGAAAGATGTATTACCTTGACTTCATGACTTAGCATCCCCAAAAAGTTCAAAGATACTATTTATTTGGCATGGCAAGGTACAACACATATGTTATAAGAAACTACAGCACAGTGACTGCTCCCATAAGATAAATTAAATTATGAAGAAAGTCAGTTGTTAAATGGCCTGTATGACCCCAAGACCTTCAGATGAAATTGACAGATAAAGATCCTAAATTCATAAACAGTGATAAAACTATTTAAGGATTCTGAGACACTCCTAAGGGTTGGTGGTGGTGCTGTGGGACTAGCTACTAGAATTCGTATTGAGTCAAAACTAGAATGGCTAGACAGTAGTAACCACTTACGCCAACACAACTCTCACAGACATTTAGAAAATATAGTCTCAGAATGGAAAAAAGACCCTTTAGCTATAGTATACACCTATTTATTTGGAAAAGACTTTGTCTTACTGTAGAATTGCAAAAAAAAGAGACGCAGTTTTCAAATCTCCCCTAGTACAAATTGCCCTTAAAAAATACTTGCATCATATAAAGTGGTCTTTCTGATTCTAAGATTTAGTTAAATCAGTGGAGCTAAATTTATTAAATAAAAAATTGTGTGTTATGTACTGAATGCTGAACAGATGTGCAATTACTTCCTGATTCTGTTTTATCTGGTGGTACCATCTGATGATGTCATAAGGGGGCAACCAGGGTGTGTAGTTCAAAACCTAAAATTACTGAATTAAAGGGAGACTTGCTAAACCAGAACAGGTAGTGAGATTCTATAACACTCTACAGAGCAGATTAGTCTGGTTGATGTTGCCCAGTGCAGCAGCCCCACCTAGTATTGCTGACAGATAAAAAAGCCTGGCATACAGGTGGAAATGCATGGTCATGAAGCTATCCAACACAGAGGCTCCACCTATAGAGTGGCATGGCTATCATACCTGCATTCTCCCAACCCAAGATGAAGGAGGGGCTTATGGGGCCACTGGTTCACCATAAAATTAAATGTATTTTTGAAAACATAACACTGAGAACCATCCCCACAAGAGTTTGGGGTAATGCATACACTATATCAAATCACACATGTGCATGGTTCCAGGGTTTCCCCTCTAACTTCCAAAGGCTGCAGTATAGGTCAACCTGTATTTGGAAGTCTGGTTTCCCACCAGGTCCTTTCTGCAGTACTTACATGATCATATGAAATACAACATAACCAAGTCTCATGACCAAGATGCTTTACCAGTACACACCCTCAGGCTGAACCTCCCTCTCTTGAGGATGGCCTGGCCATTCAGGCCAGAGGTGAATTTGTGAATACCCTTCCAATCATCCACTTCCCATTTGAAGTAATATAATGCATCACACTGCCTGATCAGAAGTGGGAGTCTATTCCAAAAGTGGAAAAGGCACTTGGAAAAGAACCCATCTCTCCACCTTGTTTTAGTTATCTGCTAGTGAAGATTTAGATCCCTTTTTCTGCTAACTGTAGGACTATTTGATTTGAGATACAAAAGATCCAGAACTACTGGGACCCTAAGGCATAAATCGCTCTTTAATAAGCTATAAGATACTGAGTACAAAGACACTGCTTCCAGTCTTTTCTGGTAGCTTTAATATTTTAAAGCTATTGATCTTCTCATTTAGAAACCTCTGGGGTCTTTCCAGTTGTTTGACATACCCAGTGAGGGTAGCGGAATTGTATTTAATACCTGACCTAACCAATGCTGAATATAACAAGCGTAATGATCTCTTTGGATCAGGAAAAATATCCCCTTGGCAATAAGCTACCCTTAGTAGACAGACTTTCTGATTCCTATCATTACATGATCAAAGGAGAGGGAATTATCAAAAATTCTCACTTTGGAGTAGGATATCATCCGAGAGTATGCTGGGGTATGGGATAGTTTCCCAGCTGCAACTATATTACACTTTTTAGCATTCAAGTCTGTTGTTACCACACCAGGTGTTTACAATTGTAACTTCTTTTTGCAGGACTTAGGTGTCAGATTGTGGCTTGAAAATCATCTGTAAACTTGGTTAACCAGAGGTCTTCGTTTGTGATCTGAAGATCAGAAAACTAAATGCCAAACAAAACAGGTCCCAGCATGAAGGCCTGTCGGACACTGTGGGTTAACTTCATGCTCTTTGAGGCATTTTCTACTTTCACCATACAAGTTATATCTTTCAGACATTCAACTATACATCTCAACTACTTGGGGATCTATTTGTAAGGCATTCAGCTTGTGATGTCCCATCTCTGGGCCAGTAATCAAGGGGCCTGAGTCCTCACCACTGACACTGGAGGGGGACGTTCACTTGGAACAAAAATGGATACACCCAGTATTTCCAGAGAGGTGCACTGCATCAAGCGCAATTTCCCTTAAGAGCACACAGGGAACACACTCAGTCCGGGGTGTGGGTTTCTCTATCTGTCTCTCTCCAGGTCTCCAGTAAGATGCCCCACTGGTACAGCTATAGGGTTGTGACCCCAGCCGAGTGTCCAAGCCAAGTCCTCCAGCACCCTCTCTGTGAAACCAGTGCTTCATGTTCCTGATCCAAGTAGCTCACACAGACACACACACACCTGGGAAAGGCTGGCAAAGGCTTACTAGCGATGCCCCTTTCTGCCTAGACTACAATGTAGTCACATTGCCACCAGACACCCCAAAGCCAACTACTCTAAGGCTCCTGCAAGCATACCCAATTATACTGAGTGAAATTAATATTAACACAAATGGTAGGATGATCAACAGCAAGGCTTTCCTGAGCAGCCAGAGCTGTCAGCAAATATACATAAGTATTCTCAGAGATTTAAATAATCTCTAAAAGACCATCCATAATCAAAAGTTTAAATGTATTTAATAATAAATAATAAAAGAACATGAAAATACTAAATATCTATTTACAATAAAAATTTGAGCTTCAATCACAGGAAATATTAAAAACAACACAGGTAGACAGGTTCACAGTTACAGAAAAACAATACTTAATTAATCTCACTATATTTTCCTGACTGATCTAAAGAATTATTATTCCCTGGTTACTTACTAGATTAAGACGAGATGAAGTAGGTGAGAGATCCTTCTCTGTCAGGTTACAAATCAGAGTGCCATAAGACTTCAGTCTCACCTAGTATTAAAATATAATTTTTAGCGCTGGACTACAGAATGACATAACATACATCTGGTCATCTGACTTCTGGTTCCCATGCATCCCCCTTCGCTAGAAGCTGTCAGGATTTAGCACATATGTGTCAATAATACACACACACACACACACACACACACACACACACACACACACACACACACACACACACACACACACAGCCTTGCTAAGATCTGCTGCAGCTCCTGGAAGTCATAAAACAAGTTCAAACCTCCAACCTTCCACAGTAGCAATTAGTTCACTCGACAATGCAGGAAGCTTCCTAGTATAGACTTTTTGTCTCTGGCTGCATTGAGAATTGTAAGATACAATCTTTGAAGCCTAGGCCCAGTAATTTAATTTCAGAATATTTTCAAAATCAATTGGATTGAGATTAACCTTTTCTATTCCAGTATTCTCTGTCAAAACATATACATTTAAGAAGTTACAATAATGCATGTATATTTCTTTTTCTGTCCAGCAGGGTACACTGTTGGTACATTTTAACACAAGCAGCTTAACAAATACATTTTTCAACACAAGAATCTGTACAAATCAGTTTGATATACAAATGACATATAATTCTTTACAAAATTCTAGCTAGCTGTGCTAGCGTATGTTACACATTCACTGGCCTACTACTCCTGGCACAGCTGGCAGTACCTCACATCATCACAGAGCTTATTAACTATGTTTACATGATGTATACTGTCATAGGTCTTGGTCATGTCGAGGTATGTTGCGTATACAGCAAGACTGCTTTAAACAGCTAGTGTTGCTCTTTCAAAACAGTTAACCAGATTCATTAGACAGGATCTATCCTTGATAAAGACAAATTACTCAGATCTATCCTGATTTTAATGTTACAGATAATCGGATCAGTTATAATATGTTTCATGGCTTTGTATATGAGACTCATAAGGCTGAAGGGATTATAATTCCTGGGGATAGTGGTGGGGCCAACACTTGTGGCCTCACCATTGATGTGAACCAAACAGTAGGGACAAAGCTAGTGGTTAAACTCACTTTAAACAATTTATGGTGTGGATCCACCAGGTATTGCTTGTTTCTGTTTATTAAGCAGCCAGGTATCTTATCAGGTCCTGTGGAGGAAGTACTTTTAGTCTTTGAGAGCACCTTTTAAGCATGATCTTTGGTGATAATGGGGGTCTGAGTGCTTCAAGGATAAGTATGCTTCAGATAGTCATTTCCAGGGCAAAGTTGCACTTTATTTGTTAGCTAGTGTGCTGCCAATGTCTTCAGAGTCTGAGCAGGTGGTGCCAGCTTCAATAAGTTCTGGGCACTGCTACGTGTCATTTCTTAATTCTAAATGTAAGTAGTTGTCCTTTGCCTAAGTTCATGGACTGCCTTAGTCCCAATAGTTTTTTTTAAGTTTAAGTCAACTTTCCAATGTTATCACTGATTCAAAGATCCCTGACAATCTATTATAGTGTTGTCTATACTACTTCACTGTATGTCAAACATTATACATTTTACTAGAAAGCTTACCCTTTTTAATTTTTATTTTCTTACTTTTTATTTGAATATAAAAGCACATAATAAATTATCAGTTTACTGTCTGACTGACTGATGTATTGTGTTATAGTCTGTGTCACTTTATGTGTTGAAATCTGCTACGTACTACAGGAAACATTCCTATCCTTTACAAGATGTTTATCATCCTTATTGCAGCATCAAAAAGTTGGGCCACATGACACAGATTTATGAAGTAACTGGTAGATGCTCAGCATACAGGAAACACAAACCCAAACTTATTAAATTTAAGTAAAAAAAAACATATTTTAGAATCATAAAAAAACACTAAATGACAACAACATAATTATTGCAAAAAACAGTAAGAAAAATACCTTTGCACATGATCTTTAAGTATAGAAAAGTGGGCCCTAAGATTAATGACATACAGATTCAAGGTAATTTACAAACACCATAAACTACATTTCCTGATACTCAATTACTTTAACCAATAAGGGAAATGCAGTGTAATATTTGAAAAATGATATAGATTTCATTTCAGAGTGTGATCTCTCCAGAACATTAATTCTTGCTGAAAAAGAAGAGGAAACACACAAAAAAGATATAGTATAAGAAAGAGTCAGGGAAGTATGTAGGACAAGTGGATGGTAAAAATAACTAAAGATGATCCACAGATAATCTGAAGAAATATAAAAACTATCAGAATTAATTAACTGTATGAGACAGTGGTAGACATTTTCTAAAGGTACCATACTAATTAGTAATTCAGAAAAGGGAAGCAAACATAGCTCATGTAGCACATCTAGGCATAGTCAAGACATTACTGCAATGAAAAAATATGGTTCCCATGACAGATTCTATGATAAGAGACTGTTGCACATCCTATACAATATGAACACTAGCAACACCAAGACCAAGAGTGCATCCCTGTTAGTTGCCAAGACATCCAACACAGAACATCAGAATTGACTTCTGAGATTCCCAAAAGATCTGAGTACATCTAATCAAGATGGGTGAATATTTAACCTGGCCTCATGGATAAAGCCCTGCCTGTATCTCACATGACTGGTGTTTGACTAGCAGCATGGGCACTAGAGAGACTGAGTGGAGGGGAATGACAGTATGCAAGCAACAACAGTTCTCCCATTCTGGGGGGCAGGAAGGCAGCTTGACTCGCTACAATAATGATACCTCCTAGAATGCAGATGCATCATCACAGCATTAAAAGCCCACTGTGTCTGGACTACAAGTGGTGACCTGCTGGTTGGGAGGTGCTCATGCACAGAAGCATGCAATCACCTCTCATGGCAGCTACAGTGGAGTCTGCAGGCTGCTGTGGGGGTAGATATAGTGTAGTTCACACAGTCTGCAGACTGGCCTACTCCATGACACTTAACGCTTTCTTCTACCAGGGAATGAGTAAGTCAGGGGGTTCTCATCCCAATACAGGAATAAATGAGTCAATTGAGTGCAGAAAGGGCAGCCAATGGGCCAATCCTGCAGACAAAAAAAAAAAAAGATGGACGAATATTTCAGATTCCTTACTACAAAGCTAGTGATAGCGGCATCAGCCATTACAATCATCTCAGAGCTGGTTAAGGACTTTGGATATCAGAAATAGTGATGTTAGGCAATGCAGCACCATTCAACAGCATCCAGTTTAAATAGTTTGGTCAAAATTTTGATATACAACAAGAAACAGTGTCTTTCCATTGCCTCAGGTAAAAGAAATGATAGGTTTATGGCCTCTATCAACAAAGCCATTATGAATGGGAAAATTAAGACAGTACATGTAAGCCATTAAGTTTATATATGCTGAGAGGATGAAACAGTTTCATTCATCGTACTGTAGGAAAATCCAACAAATCTCATTTGACCTACTAAAATCAACAAAACTGGAATCCACTGTGCTTCAGAAACTGATGTAAAACTGCAACCAGGACAAAGCCATCAAACAGAGAGAATCTGTATGAAAATAAAAGATAAAATCTTACTCTTGTACTGCGACAAATGCAAGAGGATATGACTTCCAGAAGGTAGAGGCTGTTCTAATCAACCAGCTCTACATGCACAATCGTGCTTCTCTGTATAGCCTATGTCCTTATGTAATACCATACATTAAGGGCTGCATGATTATTGCTTCAGATGGGAGACCCACCATAACCAGGTTCTGTTCCTTTCTGTAGTGCTATGGTAAAAGCGATGACATTCAGCCGGAAGGTAGCAAACATTTCACTGCAAAGTTTTTTATATCCTTGGGCAAGAATATTTGCGCAATCAACTAGCATTACAAAGTAACATTGAGTTACCTTAATAATCGCATACATTATGATGCAGCTTGGCAGTTAGCATATAGATATATATATATATATATATATATATATATATATATATATATATAGGTCTACCTGAGATGGTCGACAGGCCATATGATCAAAACTCATTTGGACGACAGGCAGATTTGCCCCCCTCCCCAATATTGTGCGACCCTGGAGTTGATATATATATAGTTGGGGGGGTGGGGGGCACAGCCCCCCACATTGGGGCATAACATGCTTGTCGACCATATTTATTTATTTATTTTACATTTGTTTACCGGGCTAGTCTAACTGGATACATGTCCACTTTCAGTAGAGGCCCGGGGAGAAAAGCTCCTAAGGTAATACAATGAATTTAACACAATTCTATCTATGGATATACAAGACAAATACATCTATTTACAGTGCCAATTACAGGTTATCATAGTAAAAAAAATAACAGTGTCGAATGCAGGCATAACAAAGGATGCAGTTAAAACCCAAAATTTACAGTATAGAATACAGTCATAGCAGAAGAAAGTAATATAGATTAGGAGTTCTAGAGATAGTAAGTAGAACTAGTTTTATAAGGAAGAAGTTTCTTTAAAAGAGTAGGTGGGATGGGAAGATCAGAGTATTTAGTGACTCTTGAGCTAGTCAGGTTTAGAGCATGGGCATAGCCAGTGAGTTTTGAGATGCACTTTCAGATTGTTTTTGAAACAGGAAAGTGAGGGAAGTGTGGAGAGATCGTTTGGTAGGAGACTCCACGCTTTTCCAACTATATTAGAAAAAGTGAGTCACCAGCCTTGTTGTTTGTTTTAGTAGTATGTGCTAGGAGTTTCTGAGAAGACCTTAAGGAATCTAGGTTTTTATAGGGAGTGATTAGTGTGGAAAGAATAGGTGTTTTGGAAGGTGTGTAAAGGGTTTTGTGAGCTATAGTTAGTTGATGGTATTTAATTAGATTTTGTAGTTCAAGCCATCCTAACGGTTTTAGATTAAGGCAGTGATGGGTTCTAAATGGGTTACCTGTTGAAAATCTGGCGATGTTATTGTAGGACATTTCCAGTTTGCTGAGATTATTTTTAGATAGTTTAGTAAAAATAGGTGAGGCATATAGAAGAGGAGAGATTAGATGAGTGTGTGCTACTGTGGTTCGAGCTGAAGGTAGGAGAAATGATTTTATCCTATATAGAGAGCCTAACTTTTTGCTGACAGTTTTTATAGTATTGTTTATATGGGTATCAAAGTTTAGATTATTGTCAATGGTGACTCCTAATAGTTTGGTGGTAGGTTCAGGTGATATAATAGTTTTATTGGTAGAGTTAACTGAGAAATCCAATGGGGGGGGATTTTCTAGTAGGAGAGAAAAGGAGGAGTTTAGTCTTTTTGGGGTTTAAGAGAAGGCATCTATGTGTGAACCATTGCTCAACTATGTTAAAAGACTTGTTGGGTGAGGTAGAGAAGTTCAGAAGAGGAGGGGGCTGAGCATATCAGTGTGGAATCATCTGCATATTGTATGCATGTGGCTTGGGGATGGCAAGGTGAAGGTCATTGATGAAAATGGAAAAAAGTAGAGGTCCAAGGATGGATCCTTGGGGGACACCAAAGTTGACTGGCAAGTGAGTAGAGAGAGATTTGTGCCATAGTACGGCCTGTTGTCTTTTGTCAAGGTAAGACTGGAACCAATTTATGGAGGATGAATCAAGTGACAGGGATTTTAGTATTGTGATGAGAATTTGGTGATTTACCATGTCAAAAGCTTTAGACAGGTCAATAAATAGGGCAGAAGAGAGTTTGTTTAGATTATGTGTTTGTTGATACTATCTGTGAAGGAAAGAAGGGCAGTAGTGGTGCTATGTGAAGGCCTAAAACCATGCTGACAGTTGGCTAGTAAATTATTTTGTGTTAGATGGTGAAGTAGTTGCCTGTGAATGCATTTTTCCATGATCTTTGCCAGAAGTGAGAGGAGGGCAATGGGACGATAGTTGGAGAGTTCAGTGGATTGCCCACCTTTGTGGAGCGGGATAATATGGGAAATTTTCCATAAAGTAGGGATATAGCTTTCGGTAATAGTTCTATTGATCAGGATAGATATTGGATAGGCAATAGTTTTAGCGGCTAGTTGTAGGAATTCAGCAGGTAGTTGGTCTGCTGAGGGAGAGCATGGTTTCAATTTCTGAAGAAGGGTTAGTATATATGATGTTGGTATGGGTTGAAAGTGAAAAGAAGGGGGAGAGGTTGCTTTATTAGTAGGTAAAGTAAAGTTGTTAGGTGAGAGCTGACTAGCTAGTGTTTGTATAGTGTCAGTGAAAAGGTATTAAAATCATTGGCTATATTTATTGGTGTTTTGTGTTCAGTGTTTTGTGGGTTAGGAGTGGTGGATTGCCCTGGATGAAGTAGTTGGTTGATACTAGACCAAAATTTCTTTGGCTTGTTTTGACTGGCTTGTTGGGATAGGAGGTAGTAGTCTTTTTTTGTCAGATATTATAGCTTTTTAGTTTGGTTTCTTAGTTGTCTAAAGGTTTGTTGGTGTATAGGGTTTTGAGTTTTTCTCCATTTTGCCCAATGTTTGTTTCTAGCATTGATTTTTTGTTTGGTTTCTTTAGAGAGCCATGGAGCATGTTTGTTTTTAGCTCTAATTTGTCTGGTAGGGGCATGGTGGTTCAGGATGGCAAGGAAGTTGGAGTTAAAGTAACTAACAGCTTCATCTAAAGGTAGGTTTTGTAAGGGTGACCAGTTACATGCTTTTAGTTCCATCTGGAAAAGTTCAGGGTTAAAGTTCTTTTTAGATCTGATGTTTTTAATGGATGTTGGAGAGGGAAAGTTGTTTTTATGTCTGATGATATAGGTAAGAGAGTGTCACTTAAATCATCAGGGAGGGTTCCTGAGTCATAAGTATGAGGAAGATGGTTAATGAGAATCCAGTCTAATAAGCTTGATTTCTTGTTGGATATATTTATCCTGGTAGGGGAGGTAATGGTTTGGGAATACCCATATAGGTTTATACGGCTTGAGGGGAGGTTGCTGCAGAAGCAGGTCCAGTCAATATTTGTGTCACCTAGAATGATGGTTTCTTGAGGCAGGTTTTGGGATAGCCAGCAAAGAATATTTTCCATGGTTGCTATGTTATTACCAGGAGGTAGATGTATACAAATGATATAGATGGATTTGGCATTGTTAATAAGAAGTTTGGAGATAAGAATTTCTGCATTGGAGTCTAGAGGTGGTTTGCAGTTATGAGTGGTTAATTGTAAGTTAGGTTTATATAGGATAGCAACTCCTCCACCTTTTTTGGAAGTTCGGTCTAGTCTTAGGATATTATATCCAGGTGGGATGATCTCATTGTCTTTGGTTGTAGGTTTTAACCAAGTTTCTGTTAAGCAGAGTATATCGAAGGAGTAGATTTCAGTTAGGGCTTGGAGTTGAGTTACTTTATTGTTTATACTGTGTATATTAAGATGAGCAATAAAAAGGGAGTTAGATTGTTTGAAAAAGGCTTGGGTAGGACATATTTTGGAGTTGAGGGGAGAAAAAGGAGAAAAATTAACTGTTGACCAAATGAGTTTCTATCATATGGCCTGTCGACCATCTCAGGTGTGTGTGTGTGTATACACACACACACACACACACACACACACACACACACACACACACACACACTCATTATTTTTTTATATCCAGAAGACTGGCTGATTACTAGTGATATTTCCTTTAATCAAGGAAAATGGTGAGCTGACATGGTTTTCTTTCACAGATTTAATTAAATTAAGCCTCAGCTCTGTTTTGGAAAACGTTTTGAGTTTTACATTATTCACTGATATATCAATGTAGTTTAATCTTTCAAAATAAAAGGGGGGCAATGTAGTGCTAGGAATTGTTAACAAAAATGTCTGCTCACTAAATAATCTAGTGGTAACAGGTTGTTATCTGGGTTCCCAAGTCAATGGACAGGCTTCAGGAGAATGGCTGTTTCAATGCACACTCCTAAGAGCACTCACGCACTTGAAGTACTTAAATCTCAGGTACCATATAACCAAACAAATGCTATCACCTGGATCCTCACTGTCCCACAGAAATGCAGTGAAGCAATCCAAGCAAAAAAGTACTCGGAATAGTGAACTGATCTGCATAAGGTCATGAGCTAACATGAACTATTCATTCCAGGTAAATCCTGAAATCGAACTAAATAAATATCTTGAGAATGTTTTCTGCCTTTACACAGTTGCGTGGGAGCCTCTAACAGAGAAATGCACTGCTTAAAGAAGAGATCACCTATATCATCTTTGACAATTAAAGCATGCTCTGTTAAACCCGATACGTACTGACCTTTGGTTCTTTATATTACAGAGGTACTAGTCTGTTAGTGTCAGCTCAGACACAAAGACACATAAGTTGTAATGTTTTTAATTACATTTGTTTTTGAAACTTTCTTGAGCTGTGACTGAATAAAAACACATTTTTACAGTCTATAATATTCTTAAGTAAAGAAAACCAACATTCATAATGAAACAGAAATGCCACTATAGATGCATTGGAAATTTCTTCTGTTTGCTGCACGTCCCCTGCCTTATTTGGGATGAACAGTTTATAGGACAACCAGAACAAAAGTTCAAAAGTGGAAATGGTTGGGGCCTATCATATTTTTTGTACTTCAGCATAGTATTACAAATGATTTATGTAGAAAAGGAACAAATTAAGGCAAAGCAGTACTAAATAAAAAAAAAAAAAATATATATATATATATATATATATATATATATATATATATATATATATATATATATATATATAAGCAAAAAATGAACAGGAAGTTCTCCATCACTGCTACATTAAAACCTGAATTGAACGTACAATTCCTTAATTTTGAAGTGGCACAATAAACAAACTGAAACATCACAGCAAATTTCATTTCCCGGCAGTCGGAATGCAAAACATGAAATACACAGTAATTCTGCAGAGGCCAGCGTTCCGGCAGCTGTTACTGGCAGACTGCCAGAACTCCTGTTCTGTGGGCTCTGCATTTTTTTATGCTCGTTGTGTTGTGACAAGTAACACAGACTTGCCAGTGCCTGGCAAAAGTACATTATCATCATATCTTTGGATTCTATTTCAAAAGATATGCATTGCAGAATTTGCTTTGCCTTTACTACAGCCTTTCTCCTCTTCATTTGGTGGTTTAGTCTTTCTGTAATAACAACTTGAAATCTCTTTCCTGTTCTAGATATTTTATTCTTACTCCTCAAAGTGTATCTCTGACACCAGATTGTCATTTCCCTGTTGCAGATACATATATTTGAAAGGGGTGAAATAAAGCTGGCATTTCTTAAGCCACACTCCGTTCCTTGTGGACCTCCCCCACCCTAGTCTGATACTGTCCCTCAACATTGGTTTTGCCAACAAAATAACTGACCCAGTTTTCTACACCTTGTGTAATGTCACACTCAAACTGACTAAATAAGCCTGAAAGAGGAATGACCTTGTGAGATACCACTTGCAGCCTTTTGGTACCCTCTGAATGCACCAACCCCATAATACCACCCTTGAGTACTTGTTGTCTTAACCACTTCCTCATACATCCACAAAATGTACTACTTGTATCCATTATCTTAATAAAAAAATAAGCATATGAATCTGTCTCATTCCATCTTCACCACCACGAGTGTTGAGGAAAAAAAAAAAACAGAGAAACTAGTGGTCTTAAAATGTAATATGTGTGCATAAAAACTAAGTTATGTATAGCAAGTTATTTAGAAAAAAATATTATTTACAGTTCAGAAGAATGTCAGAAAAAAATGTCATTGCTTTGCAGTTAAAAAAAAACTATGACAATACATAAATATTTCTGATTTTTGTTACTGACGATCGCTTGTCTGTGACAAATAAAGGCTTGTTGCTTAGGAACACTACCTGTTTTTTTCATGATTTTTGGGAATTACTGAGATTGAGCTCATCAACAAAGTTTTAAGACCACTATAGTTTCTCTGACTTTATTTTTATTTTTTTTTTTCATTATCTTAACAAAGCCTCTGCGGTTTGTAGTCTAAGACTGTTTAAGTCCAAGTAATT
Organism: Protopterus annectens; assembly: GCF_019279795.1. Classification (NCBI taxonomy): domain Eukaryota; kingdom Metazoa; phylum Chordata; order Ceratodontiformes; family Protopteridae; genus Protopterus; species Protopterus annectens. The sequence continues at coordinate 437,892,350 of NC_056737.1, read as the reverse complement.
CATATCCACAGCACCATCTCTGTTCATCTTCCTGGTAACCCAGTCACAAAATTGGACAGGGTTAATCAATGAAGCCATGGTGGAATTCATTAAGCAAACCACTGTTGGCTCCATACCCTCTTTTCAGTGCCCCATTGCTCTTTCTCTTATTTCTGCCCCTGAGACGTGTATGACAACTGAGCCACTGACAAAGTAATGTTAATATGCTAAAACATTGCTGTACTATAACAAGTCACAAAACGTTAGACATAAATCACTGAATAAGAATAGCAAAGCATTACAAGGCTTCTCATTGTATTATAATAACAGTACTCCTGGGGAAGCTGAAACATCTGCCTCCATTTCATGCCTTGGCCCACCTATGGAGTGGTATTATTACATAACACGCAGCTTGCTGTGCCTTGAGTGCTTTAACATGTAAATATGCTGACAGAAAGAGACTAAAAAGTTGATCTAATGTGTTCACACTCTCTGGAAAGCATCTTGCAATACCCCTCCCCCCAATTTATATTTGCACTTTTATTTCACCTATCATTTTGCTACCCAGAGTGCTATGATCTCTTCTAATAATATGTTCCACTTTTCCAAAACCCAGTCCATACCTCTTAACTGTACAGATTTTCACAGAATGTCCAGATTTTTGCCTCATATTTTTGGTCTGTTTCTCATAAAATTGTGGTTTTCTGGCAAATCATTGAGGATTGAAGTCAGAAAATAATGATAGACATTTCATATTCAGACTGCATACCCTTCAGAAAATTCACGCTAATGCAAAACCTGTTATTCTGTCAACTTGCTAAGTTTGTAAGAGCAATATTTAAAAATCGTCCCTATTTATTGCTTTGTCCAGATTAATTGCTCTAAGAGGTTGAGAGGTAAGCAACCCACCCTGTGAAAACTTCCTCAAATCTGTTCTAATTTTACTTTTCATCTGTCAACATCTCCTTCTCACTTCTTTATCACCAATAGTACTTTTACTCTTTCCTCTTGCTATCTTATGTGTCCTCCCTTCTCTCTTGTCCAAAGTGAACATTCATAAACTGTTTAATTCTTCTCTGTATCATCTACAGCAGCTTTACGTCTTTTTCCTTAAATGATCATGATGAACCAAACAAAACATTCCAGAACAGATCGCAGGAAAGTTATGCTCAATGTTAAGACTTCAACATCACAAGGTTTCACTTATTAAGCTGTGCATTCATATTTTCTGTTGATCTTTATCACTACCTTCTCACTTTGCTCCTGGTGATTTATTTTAGGTGTGATAATGGTCCTCACAGATCCTTTTCTTCTTACATGGTTGCACCAACAATGTCCTATTACGTACTTTAGAATTATTATAACAAAAGTGCACAATTTTGTAGTTCACACTGTAACTTGGCTTTAATTTTTAAATGCACTCTATTACCCACTGGTTTCTCTCCAATTAGCACAGATGATTACGTGTATGAGCTGCTAACAAGCAGTTTCCTGTGGTCCGAGGTTTGATTCCCCTCATCCTCCATTAGTCTAACAGTGTGACACTGAGCAAGTGACTTAACCAGATAGTGATCCTAAGCTGAGTCTGTAAAGGATCCATGGGAATCAGTGCTCTACCAACCAACAAATACAAATAAGCAAATAAATAAAATAAGATTCTGAATGTGGTCTAGTCAAGTACTGTGAAAGCAATACTGAGTTACCAATCAAAATTACTGAAAACATAGAACTTTACCAGGGAGGGTAAATGTTGCTTTCTTCTATTTCAGAAACAGAAACTGAACAACTGGGCGGTGTCCATTTTACACTGAAGACCCAGAGAGAAAAGATCCCAAAAATGACATGAATACCTTATTAAAATAATTATAGTAGAGTTCAAAAATAGGTTCGGCGACAATACTTTACACAAGTGTTTAGTTAAAGATAACACAGTTCTATAACATAAAGTAACAACATATTTAGAAGCTTGAGAACTGCTATGTTAAAAACTGCTTTGGGTTATAGCTAATATTAAAGATATTAGGTAGACAGTGTGTGTGTGTGTGTGTGTGTGTGTGTGTGTGTGTGTGTGTGTGTGTGTGTGTGTGAGAGAGAAAGAATGAATAAACATATAAGCTGAAAGAAAATTAGTTTTAGTTAGTGGGTGGGATAAGAGTTATAGCTTGGAGACGGGTGTTAAAAAGCATAGATTTGCATACAATGGTTATAAGAAATGAGGCAGAAGGACAAGGACAGGAGGAAAAGGAGGTTTGAGTTTGTGCTGCAGAAGAGACTGGGGATGACTAACATAAGTTCAGTCCAAATTGGTTTACATACGGTTTGGGCAAAGTTTTGAAGTTATTTACCTTTTCTAGCTGTTTAATGTAAGTCCGAAAGCTGTTCCACATTTACGACACATACAGGGACTACAGGGAATTGCTGGCAGTGTTGTATGATTAACTCATAGTTATTAGGAGTTTACTACCATATGTATTAGTCAAACAAAATCCAGCCTTTCCTCTCAAGTGTACCTCATTACAAAGAATGTTTCTCATCTTGGGTATTAAAAAGTTCATGTTCCTCATAGTTCCACACTGAAAGGATCTGTTACACATTCATTGTTAGGATTTTTTTTTAACAGATATCCATGTTGTAATGAATCATATTAATTCAGCAAAACTATTTTATGATAAAAAGAAATTAGCACACAACCATCTTGAGTACTTTCTAGCTGAAGTTAGTAAGATGTTAGTAAGTGTTCAACCATCTAGTGTACTTCCTAGCTGAAGTTAGTAAGCTGTTAGTTAGCATTCAACCAGCTTGTGTACTTCCTAGCTGAAGTTAGTAAGTGGTTAGTAAGTGTTCAACCATCTTGTGTACATCCTAGCTGAAGTCAGCAAGCTGTTAGAAACTGTTGCACATTTTGCCTATTTGATCTACATTATGAGAGGTAATGTTCCTCGGTTTGGAGATGGAAGGAAGTGAGCTAAGACGAGGTAGCATGCCATGCACGCACTACTTGTCTAACAAAAATATGACTTGTACTCAGCAGTCAGTGTAGGAAGAAGCTAGCACGCTTAGAGTAAACATAAACCTCTCTTAGTTTAATGCAGAGCAAGACATTCAAAAATCATAAGGTGTCAAACTTCACGATTTCCTTCATCAAAAAGCACTTATTGTTATAAAGCAATGATATGTTAGCTACAAGTAATCAACTGATTAAATGCATGTTGCAGTTGTTTCTGAATATGACAGCTATTCAAGTATTACTTCACATTAATGAGTTCTAATATGTGAATGGATAGCAAGGTTAGCTTTACAGTTCTGGGAACCCCTAAAAAATTAACAAACATGAAGACACAACAGACTTAATGAACAAAGCAAAGGTACAGCAAGATTAAAGAGGCCAAGCTCCACCCTTAAGAAATGACAGACTTAGGGACCAGAATTAACAAAAGCCACAAAATTACATGAACACGTAATTAGTAAAATATTTACAGCAGAGTTAATGCAGTAGGATTAATGGGGAGTGGATTTAAACAGTATTATCAGAGCTGGAAAATCCAGCAGGATTAAAAAAGTCAGACCCCTAAATGAATTAAGTGATATTGGGGACCCCCACCAGATTAACAGTGTCAGATGGATCTGGGCAAAATTGGTTAAGAGGACCCACTGCAGCAAAAAAAGATGGCCTTAGTAGGATCAACAGACTCAGGAGGCCTCACCAGGCTTAGCAGTCAACGGGGCCTCACATAGTATTAATGGAGTCAAGGGATCACCAGTAACATTGGGCCTCTAGGCATAATTAACAGATATAGTTATCATACACACATTATTTCCATTCTGTCTGGAAAACTGAAGGTTCGTCTGGAAATCAAAAGATCAGGAAAATGATTTTACAAACTTGAATACTGGAGTTTCCAAAGTCACCACCTCTAGACATGGCTTTCTTCAAGCATCACTTATTCTGGTATAACTGTGTATGAGAGAGATTATAAAAAAACAGACATTCTACTCTTTGCACTGAAGAGCAGAGGTAGCCATTTAAGGGTGGGACAGGCAGAGCATGGAGCAAAGGATGTTGATTTTGTCATTTTTTTGCCTCTTTCAAATGGGGCAAACTTATTAATAAATTAAGATGTGCATGTTAGTATTCTTTGAGAGAATGCCCACTAGCAGGATTTAACTAAGATAAGAGGGTTATGATAGTGGTAAAACATTTCATGAAATCATAAACCTACTACTTGACAAAACAAATACATAACTAAATCTGTCAATACAGCCAAAGGCATCTTTGAATTTTAAAAATATTTAGCATTTGTTCGTCCTACCACAGTTATTATTATTATTACCTAGTTGGCCTATGAGAGGTATTCAAGATAGTTTTACTAGTTTTACTAGCTTTTGTTGGTTTGACAAACATTTAGCAAAACATAACTTGCTGTGGTTGGTGGATCCTCAAGTCAAGATCAGAGGGCTCCCGGCAACCACAGGGTTCGCTGGCGCCTAAAACTTGCTCCGAGTCTGAAACTAGACAATGAAAGTAGTGACGCTGAAAAAATGGTACTAGATACAAAGAAGAAGTGGAGAAAGAATTAGGACTGATGAAAACCTATAGAAGTTGAACATGGGGGGAATGAATAAAATGAAACAATCAAATCTAACATTTGCCACTGCTGGAATCAAGAAAGAGGGAAAAGCAGAGACATGTAGGATCCATAAAACAATCAGATTCACAACAGGATAAACAAAAAAAAGAAAAGAAAAATGGGGGACAAAAAGAGTTAACAAATAATAAATAAGACTTCACAAAAGAGGAGGTGGTTGAAGTAGTAATGAAGAAACCATCTAAGTGAATAATCCCTTCCTGGCAGTTCCAATTTCTAATTTAGCATTTTTATTAAAAATACTAAAACCCTGTGAAGGCTGTAAATTTTCTTAGACAAAATCAATAATCTCAGTCATGGCAGATACTGTATTTTCTGCTATACTGTGCTAACCACACTTCTCTGACTTCTCCTGCCCTCACTTTAGAAATGCACTGGGAGTCAGAAAATGTCATCTGTTATATAGAAAGTGGCCTTGTTGTACAGTTATGCATTGCAGATTGCAGGAATCACTAAGTTTTGTAGTCTCTTATAAAGTATCTGACAAAAGGTCTGTACCAACTTTACAGCAATGCTATGATGGGTTGGTGGTTTTGGAACATGTACTTATCTTAAATGGCTGCTGCTACTAAGGACTCTCTAGTGCAGGTATAGAGGTAAAAACTTATGTAACAATATCTAACAGCAAAAATGAAACATTCTGAGAGTGTTCCAAATTTTGTTGGATATAAAATTAATGAAGATAAAACAAAGGCTATTGCTGTAAACTATTTACCCACACGTGAATTGATTCATCAATACCCACATTTATGGTGAAATGATAAAACAAAGTATTTAGGAGTATGGGTTAAAAAGGATTCGATTATGGCAGCTAAGGATACGTGGGAAGAGACTAAACAAAAGATAATACAAAAACTGAGAAACTGGAAGCTCTTGCTAAATAGCAAGATGCAAGTGGTGAAAATGTTTTAGTCTCTTTAGTTTTATGTACTGGTCAGGCATATTTTTATCAACCAGGGGAGAAGTTGTGGATTGTAATTAATAAAGAGCTGAAGGATTTTATCTGAGAGGTAAAGAGGGTTAGATTCAAGTGGATAAGCTGATCCTTCCAATAGGACAAGGTGGTTTAGGATTACCGGATTTAAATGGATATTTTAGAGCTACACGGTTAAAGTTCTTATACATAACACAAGCACAAAGCTACAATTAAAAGAGGAAAGGGATGATGATGAAGTAAGGGGAAAAATCAAGAAATAAGGAGAGAGTGGGATTTTGGATGCAAATCCATAAGGACAATAACAACAGTCTTACAGTATATTATATTCATAAAGTAGCAGAAAGTATATTAAGAACTAAGGTAACTTGGGAATGGAGAATGGAGGTTTTGCCAATAGGGATGACTGCAATTGGTGGTAAAAAGAATATGCAAGAGGGGGCTGGAATTTACTGGAGGAAGCTGGGAAATGAACCAAGAAATTGGGAACAAATACTTAGAGAGGGAAATGTAATAGAATGGGAATAGGCCAAGAAGACATTTGGACTGCAGGATAGAAACTGCCTTCCCTATCAGGGACTGATATTAGAGTATTGTCAAAGAGAAAGGGAGAAGACAATCCTAAGTGAAAGACCTGCACTGGCTGAGTTTTTAGTTGACTCTAGAACATAAGCTGCTGTAAAAAGGGGATAATTAGTAGGGTACATAAAATATTGCGTGAAAACTATAGCACTCGACCAGAGGAGGTCTGAAACTTTGGAAAGAGAAATTAGATAAGCAATTCACAAAGAAACAATGGGAGGACATATGTATGGCTCTCAAAAATACAACAAAGTCTACAGGATTTAGGATTTTTGCTTGGAAGTGGTCGCATTGGTACTTTTATATGCCAAGCTGATTCCAAAAAAATTTTCCGCAGGTAGATGACAAATGCTGGAGGTGTGATGGGGAAGAAACAGGTACCCAGCAGCATACGTTTTCAGACAGTAATGAGTTGGCAGACTTTAAATATTCTTTACAAAGTACTCTGTCAGGAATACTGGGTGATCAAATTAGAGTATCTATGGAAATCGATATTTTGAGCTGGAATGCAGGATCTGAATTGCCTAGACATAGTTTGCCTTGTTAGGTTTAATTAGAGTGCCAAAAAAAGTAATTACTAGAAAATTCAAGTCACACCTCAAAACTCACTGGCTCTGCCCCTGCACTAACCCGGACTAGCTTTCAATGTGCTACTAGTACTTCCTATTCTCCTTCATACAAATCTTACACTAAATCGTTTCTATTGTCATGTGTAATTTGTATACCCTTAGTCTGTAATTAATTTCTAATTGTTGCTTCTGTAAGAACATGCTAATGCTAATACTATTATATTTTTTCTCAATGAACTAAATTGTAAATTTTGATATTAATGTCTGTATCTGGAGCTTTTCTCCCCGGGCTTCTGCTGAAAATGGACATATATCCAGCTGGACCAGCCCGGTAAACAAATGTAAAATAAAATAAAATAAAAAGTCTAAACCAACTGTACTTGAAGTAGTGAATATTGTAACAGAGATAAAAGAACAGGAAGTGGGATCTTTAGAAAAGGGCAGTAGCAAATTTCATAGAAAAAAATGGAAATTCTGGGAACAATACATGCAGAAAAATGTTTTAGAGGAGGAATGAGGTTTAAGAAAAGGCAGTAATTGAACAATGTATGTGATGTTGGATTAATCACATTGTACAAAAGAATATATGTCATGTGCAATGTTTGTAAATGTCAAACATGACATGTTAATATGGTTTGTTTACTTTTATATAAAATGTAAATTTACCTAGGTTACAAATGATAATTCAATAAAGGTAACTTAAAAAATATATTTAATAGCAAAAACATCAAAAATGCAGTACAATAATGACATACAGAAACCTCGCAGTCAGCTAAGAAGCCTAGATTTAAAATTATACTATGGTGGAGGTCACGTGCCGACTGCAGATGTATTGTGTACATGAGCATTTCATTTCCTCCTCTTTTATAGAACTGCACAATATGGCTGATAATGGTACTTGGTAATACTGTCCACAGACCAAAAGCTCTTTACACATTTGGCGTGATCAGCATTATATTGAGAATGTTTTATGCTTGAACATCCCGCTAATTTTATTTCCTACAGGTATGTAATGTTAAACTGAAATAGCCAATGTACTTCCAGATAAATGTGTTTTGGGGCTCACTTTCAGTTCAAACATAATCTGAATGTTCCTTGGCTTATAGCCTAAAACTCTGTGCTGATGAAGAGTATACCTGAATGCTTGCACTGTTGAAAGAGATTATGTTGCATAAACAAACATTTCACTGGCTTTATCTTGCTAAGAATGTACAGCACGTTGATTAGAGAGCTGGTGAAAATACATCTACTTTGTAGTACTATAACTACTTTCAGAGTGTCAGCACCATGTCTGGAATATACTGTATGTGAGCACTGTTGATTCAAGTTTGTTGCAAATATGCAAACTAGTTCCAAATCTGGATGAAACACTGAACACAGAACAGCTACAGAATTAGCTCCTTTATAGGACTTGGTTGCATTTTCAAAACATTCCATTTAAAATTATTCCAATGCTTAACTATATAAAACACACTAAGTGAAAGCAGACAAAAAAGTTTGCTGATGTGCTAAATCATGAACGTTGAAGAAATACTTAAAGTGATCTGTAACTATTCTTACCTTCATGGTTATTTTATTGTTGTAATGTCATAATCATTTGTTGGTTTGCTATCATTTTTACAAATTTTTTTTTCATTTATTTTTCATTGTGGAATGTTCTGCTTCCAGTGTAATTGCCTGTGGAATGCTCTCTGACCTTTATGTCACCAATACTGTCAGTTCAGTGTGTGCAAGTGATAGCGGGGGACTGAGGTGTTTTTTCTAGTAACAGTAGTGATTTCCAAGCTGTTGGTTTCACTTCTGATGTTGGAGTTCTAAATCCTTACAAGAAAGATCCTTATTTGAGTTCAACAGGAAGTTCAGATGACAGCACTGACGATGAGGCGGTGTGGTCACTTCCATACTGCTGTGAAGGTTGTTTGGGAAATCACAAATAGTATGGGTTATGCTAGAACATAAACAATTTATTTTGCTGCTGATTACTAAATGAAATACAGTTTAAAAAACTGCTGACTATATTACTTGCATTTTGTAGCAGCACTTACTATTATCACTTTTAGTAATGTTTTATGCGACTCCAGTATGCATATGGATAAAGGGGTCTTGGTATGTTGAAGAGGAAACTGGTCAATGATATAGATCTGTTTAAAAATTAGATGACTATAACATTAGGAATGAGCACTGTCATAATCCTTACATAAGCGGTGCCTCACATATTGTTACATGCATGCAGACACACACACACACACACACACACACACACACACACACACACACACACACACACACACAAAAACACAGTTGCTCTTGGGCAAGGGAATGAAATTTCATGCATTATTTAAACTTTTCTGTCCCCGCAGTGGTGGTGCTGCGGTAGCGTTGTAGCCTCCCTGTAAGATGCTGTCCGGTTCGATTCTCAGCTAGAGCGTCTTCTGCGTGGAGACGTGTGTGAATGGGCGTACCTTCGTTGAAGGTTGTGCATCAGGGCTGGTAACTCGGCACGTAAAAATCAACTACCAATCATTAGCGGGCCGGAGTTCAGCTGTGGTGACGCCTAACCGGGAAAAGCCGAAAGACACAACATTTAAACTTTTCTGTATGGATTGTGAACTGTTTTTATTTATTTTTGAAAAATACGCAGAATGAAATAGTAGGACAGGTACGTAACGTGATTTACATTGGAACAAAAGCTTATCCCTCGAGAAGTACCTGAAGGGTGATAGAGAGAGGTTGAAATGATGACAGTGCTGGGAGTAGATCATGGAAGCATACAGTGATGTGCACATAGAAGCCATATATGAAGTATGCAGCTGCATTGTTGTGTGTGTGTGTGTGTGTGTGTGTGTGTGTGTGTGTGTGTGAAAACCCAAGCCGGGACATTCTGTTATATTCTGGACAGCTTGGATATCAACCATCTTGCTTTATAACAAATGCTCTATCCTTAAAAAAACCAAAATGTGTACAGTACTAGTGTATTTCCCAAAGCCAACGGTAACATTTGAAGTGTCTAAAACAGTAAAGTACGTACATAAACTATTGTGAAGATTCCAAAATTTTCATACCACAAGTTAAGTAGAAAATTAAAGCAAGTTAAAATTTGCTTCCAATTTTCAGAACTTGTTGGCATATTACATAAAATTAACAGCAAGGAAAGAAGTAAACTCTATTACCTAGGAAAATCAATAGTTTTTAAAGCATTAACAAAATGCACTTACAGAGAAAAACATTAAACCACAGATCTAACATGCTAAGGAAAAAGTTTTTTCAGGCATGACATGTCAAGCTACCAATTTCTCACCTGGAAACTTAAGATGAAATAAACTTAAGGGGTAATAATGAATTGTATTTACACAGAAACCCTCATAAGCTGGACAAAAGGCAAAAATGAAAGATGCAACTAGAAGAATACTGGGCTAAAGTCTTCCAACCAAGATAAATTGAAGAAGATAAGAGAATGGAAAACTTGCAAAGACAGGATATATGATAAATCCATAAGAGCTTAAACAATAAGAAAATCCACACACTGAAAACAGCAAAACCAACTTAGACTTAAAATATTAACTTTGATAAGACAGAGTACCTATTATATCAGAAACAAACCCACACTCTCAGCAAACAATGCTTTTACAAAGGACCTCAAGCTACCTAACAGTTATACAGCTCTGCAACAATAAACACAGTGGATTGACTAATCCCCTATGGAGATCAGATTATAGCTGAACAAAGGGCATGAAAGACTCATAGAACAACGAAATTTGTAAATTATAGGACAATGAAAGAAGATCTATTATGGGATGATTACTTCAAAAAGATGAAGTTCCATTGGTAAAGGCCTTAAAGCTAAGCTGAATCAATACGATACTACATAACCATGAAAAATGCAACAACAATTTACCAGCTGAGGACTTTATAGGAATCCAAAAAGGAACATAAGGACTCTTGTACCAAGCATCTGCCGTCGTGAACCTCAGCTTTTATTAAAGACATGGCTACAATTTAGCAGAAAACAACAAGATCTAAGATCTTTACAAGTTGAGATCAACCCTGATCAGTCTTAGATAGAACTAAGAGCTAAAGTTTCCAAAATCAGATGAGATAAATGTATTGCTTATAAGTACAAAAGACTAAAAACAAAACCTTTTTGCTAGTTAGAAACTCGGCAAAGCTGAGGAATATGCTCAGACTATTCAAAAGATGTGAAGATTACTGCATAACAAATTGCCAAACATACTAGCTGCAGTTAAGTGCAAATCTAACTGTTCAAGAAAGAAACTGAACCTCATATCAAGATTGACAGGCACCTAAGAGACTCTCAAGCACCATTAAAGTAATATTGTCTCACATAGTAATCACGCTGGTCTCAAGGTCCTTGAAGTGGGACGCTAGTGTTTTAAATAATTGGAAAGTTAAACCCTAGCTAGTGACACTAATGGTAAGGCTTATACTGTCATTCTAGTTGTTTGGCTTCGCTAGAAGTACATCACTGCATTACTAGTGAGTATCAACTGTATGCTAAATTGCTGATTTTGCTTTTCTATCATGTTATAATTTCGCCATTACTGTTAGTTTATTTTATAAATTGAGAGATATTGGCCCTTCTTATAATGGGCTAGTGTATTTATTAATTACATTTTGTGTAACCTCGAGTTTGGGTTTTAAGGCATTCATGATATTCTGTTAAACTCTTAGCCAGGGGTTTTCGATTTATTGTTAAATCTTACTATAGCCTAATATCTGAGGATGGCAGTACCTACATACAGCCTTACTAGATTGGCTAACTGCATGATAAAATTACTGCATTTGTATTTGCGATTTGATTATAACTTCAGTGTTAATTGTAACTTCATTTTTTCATAAAACTGGGTTCTACTGTTGCTGAGTGGGTATTGTTTACTTCATTAATTCAGAATCTTAGCCTTGGGTTCTCGATTTAGTATCAATCCTGTACAAGTTTGTCAATACTGGCTTTGGCTTCCTGCCCTAAATCAACTTGTTTGCATTTGTCAACTTTCATGTTAAGATGTACATTATTGGTCTATTTATTGACTGTGGCTACTCTAACTGTGTATTTATTTTCATTTAATTTTCCGACACTGATTCTCTTTCAGAGGTTCCCAACTCTTTGTCGAGCAACTGGCCTGAATTTGAAATGTCCCCCTGTCATTTGTCTACCCTTTGGGAAATTCAATTGTTCACTCACGATACCAATGGTGAATTACTAGACCCAAGCAGTTCCATTGTTACCTGGATCCAGTTGAAAAGCTTCTTCGACCACCCAGAGCAAATTTGTGTTGGGAAGACCTTCTTATTTGATTATCATAAGTCTCCTCTTCTTCAAAAATTCAAGTTGTTTCTGCCGTTCTTTTTATCACACTCATCAGACCAGGATGTTAAAGCATTGGCCCCAAGTTTCTTTGACCCTTTTGTACCTATCTTCAAGGTTCTGAGCCCAAAATATTCCTCATCCAGTTAAGGTCTTCAAAACCTGCCTATGCTGCCGTCCGAACATCTAGTCTACTTTCAGTTCCAGGACTTGTAAGTTTGAGGTAAACCTTTCGTATGACAAGCATCAGTTACAATGCAGTGGACCTAGAATTATGCTTACAGTTCAAATTTTCTTGATTGCTTATGTTCAGAACTGTGTTAGCACTAAATAACCAAATTCATCACTCAACTTCTTTTACCTAGGGGAAAATAGACTTCATTCTCTCACAGCCTATACATTCCTTGGGAGTTTTTTCTCCTTAGTCTAGTGTACACTCCTTCTATAAAATGTGGGGAAAGAGATTGCCTCTGTGCACTCTCTTCCACCCAAACCTCCTGGAGGATGCTATAGCAAACGAGCAATCACCACCAAAGAGACTTGACTCAGTGTAACACTGCACAACACACAAGCCAAAATAACATAAATCCACACATAACAAAACTTCACATGACTAACAAATAACGCCAAGCACAGAGCCTCAAGCATGTAAATGCCCTCGGGCAGATAGCCTAGTATGAACCACAGCCCATAAGGCAAAACAACGTACCCAACACACTAGTCATAGGTGACTCTATAGTCAGGCACACTGATGTCCCACTCACCAGGCTAAAGAAGAAGGTTACTGCCAGCTGCCTGTCGGGTGCCATAATCTGCCACATAACCCACACACTCAGGTCACTCCACAAGTACAAATATGACTCTGTCATTGTCCATGTTGGTGTGAACGACCTAAGATGTACCTCCCTGAGAGATATGGAAGAGATCTCCAATCTTGTAGCCCAGGCAGGTATGACCCTAGCCCTGAGTAGCATCCTGCCATCACCCAGAAAGATACTGCAGTACAAGGACAAAATGATCGACTTCAACAATCGGCTAAGCTTCTGGTGTCATTCTAAGGAGATCCAGTATCTGTCTGCCTGGGATGACATGGTTGACAGACCACAATGCTTTACCAGAGATGGCCTGCACCTGTCGCCCCTGGGATTCCGGATACTGGCTAAGGGTCTTGCTGCCCCTATAGTGCCTTTTTTAGACAAGGTTCAAATGACAAATTCACCAGAACAGGCAAGCAAAAACTGAGGGTAATGCTACTCAATGCTAGAAGTCTAAATCTCAAAATGCACTCACTCTAGGCACTCCTTAAAATGGAGAACATCGATATTTGTGCAGTGACCGAGACCTGGTTCAAGGCTCTACAAAGCACTCCTGCATTACCAGGCTATAACTCATACCACACTTTTTGGCCATCTAACCTGGACCAGAACACCAAAGGCGGAGGTGTGTCCATATTCATTAAGGATATCCACACCTCCAGGCTAGTTGCGCAGCATAATGCATCCAAGGTTATCCAAGTGCAACTAACTCTGGGCAAAACTGCAATCCAAATTGTAGCTTGCTACAGATCCCCCACCATGCCCCAAGATTCCCACTCCTCTTTTCTTGATATACTGAAAAATATTAGGGTTCAACCAAACACCCTAATAATGGGCGATTTCAACTACCTCACCATTAACTGGGAAACCTCTCATGTACCACCTACTTCGCTCAATGCTTTCTGGAATTCATAAACTACAATGCCCTGGATCAATTTATCCACACCCCGACCAGGGGCAACAATATCCTAGACCTAGTCATTACCAACATGAGTGACCGGTGCTCCACACCTGAAGTCAACTCCTCTTTGGTCAGATCCGACCATAAGCTAATCACCCTAGATATCTGCATCTCACCCCACCCCCATTAAGAAACCATGGTAAAAAATTTTAAATCTCTCAAGACAGAAATGGCGAACTTCATGACACCCATGCAGATAGACAATACAGTTATGAATGCTGAATCCTACACAAATGTACTCTATAAGCATTTACACGAGTGCATGGATCATGCTATCTCAAGCAGAACCAAGACGCTATCCTCCAAAAAAAGGAAGCCAATCTGGTGGTCCCCTGCCATAAGCAAACTCTGCAACAGAAGGAAGAAACTGTTGCAAAAGAGAGTAAAATCCCATGAGTGGAGGAGCTCCCTGGTCAGCCTCAGTAAGAAGCTGAGATCCCGTATAAGATCCTCCAAAGCTAGCTACGAAAACAAAATTGCCACTGATTCTAAGGGCAACCACAAAGCATTCTATAGCTATGTCAAGAATCTCAATGGCAACACCCAGATCTGTTCTGAGTTACAGCACAATGGCATGAAAATTAAGGAACCAACTGATAGTGCCAACATCTTGGCAGATAGGTTCAGTGATAACTTTACCCCCCTCTCACCCCCAAAAGGCCCCATATCTATTACAGGAAGAATGCAGAGTCCCTGTAATCACATCTATGCCGGTAAAAGCTGCACTCTCTAAAACCAAAAACACAGCATCCATGGGACCAGATAACATCCCAGGCTGCGTTTTACACGAACTTCAGAATGAACTGGCTCCCCATCTAAACACCATGTTCAATCATAGTCTCACATCAGGCGTTGTGCCCACTGAATGGGCACAGCAACAGTTATCCCCCTCCACAAAGGGGGAGCCACCACTAATCCTGGGAACTATCACCCTATTAGCCTGACAAGCCTGATCTGCAAGGCCATGGAATATATCATGATGGAACTCATAAACATAGATATTGGTAACCACCAAACTCTGGACCCCACCCAGTTCAGGTTTGCAAAATTAGATCATGCCTTCTGAACCTGATCAACTTCTTTGAGGCAGTCACCAAAGCCGTAGACGAGGGTAAGATGGTCCTCACAGCCTATCTTGACCTCGCCAAGGCTTTCAACACCATCCCCCATTCTGGAATTATAGTTAAACTCACTAAACTAGGTATAAATCCCTACGTCACAAGATGGGTTGCCAACTGGCTCACTGACAGAACCCACACTGTAAAAGTTGCAGACTCCAAATCTGACTTCAAACCAGTGACAAGTGGTGTACCACAGGGTTCAGTCCTCGTACCTATCCTGTTTGGTATCTACTTCTCTGAAGTACAGGCTAACACAGAAGGCCTCTGGCTAACGAAATTCGCAGATGACTGCAAACTAGAAGCCATAGTAGAGTCCCCAAATGATGTGGACATCCTACAGAAGGGTCTCACTAAGACAGATGCTTGGTGTCACAAGCATGGCCTTAAGCTCAATGCCAAAAAGTGCATTGTCATCCCCTTTGGTAAAAACTCTGTACCCATGAACTACCACATAAGCGGCACTCTACTTAATGCTGAATGTGTGATAAGAGACCTTGGGACTCAGGTGGACAGTAGTCTCTCCTTTGATAATCACATCACCACAGTAGTCAGGAAATACTTCTATGTGGCACACCTCATCACAAAAGGGTTCTCATCCAGGAATAAAAGCGGTCATTGTTCCCCGCTACTTGACACTCATTAGACCCATTATAGAGTACAACGCCCCTTTTGGAATGTACCTCATAAGACATCTGCAGCAGCTAGATAGGCCACAGAAGTACCTCACAAAGAGGATTACTGGCCTCACACAGATGCCCTACACTGACCATCTCAAAAAATTCCAGCTTTACTCTGTAGCATATCGCCTACTCCGAGGAGATCTCTGCCTATCATATAAAGCTATGTTAAACCCAGAGCTGTTGGACATGCTACACCTAAATAAATCCCAATCCCTCCAAGCTACACGTTCTAGGGACCTAAACCTTGTCACTACAATAAACAGGACATGCTGGAGGAATAGATTCCTGTCCCAGAGACTTCCTATACTCTGGAACAAGCTACCAATCTATGTCTAGCAAAGTTCCTCATTAGCACTCTTCAAGAAAAATCTTGATGAGTGGATGGAAAATAGGAAATACACCCCGGGATCACTTCTGTGGCTCTGCTCGACAGGGACACAGGAAATGAACTTTCTTGGGTGGCGTAAGCCAGGGAACCTTGTTGGCTAGGATTACTTAGGCCCTTGGGCCGATAACCTAATATCTACCTATGAACCTAAAAGCATAATAATGTGGTGAGACTGTTGCACTGGGGATTGTGCAAACATTATGGTTTTGAAGTGGCTGAAAAACACTGGAAACATAAGCCACAAAGCATCACAGAAAATGATGAAGTTTATATCACATGGGATCACCCATTACCAACAGTTCAAAAGATATATGCTAGAAAACCGGATATAGTGGTTCAAGAAAAGACGACAAGAGTAGCATTGATCATTGAAATCACCACACCCAGTGACTACAGTGTCTTGCATACATAGAGACACAAAGTCATAAAATATCAGGATCTGCAGGCAATAATGAGAACAATTTGGAAGAAAGATACCCAGACAGTTCCAATAGTAGTAGGAGCAACACGTCTTATAAAAAAGAATATACAATTATATTTATATATGTTACCAGTCCATGTTATTCCATACAAATTGCAGAAAGAGCCATTACTGGGCACATCGCGGGTGCTCCGAAGAGCACTTTTGGCTGACATCAAAGATTGAAACAATACTAATTTCATCAACTTTAATCGTACTTTGACTTGGAATGGGGTCCATTCCCGTCATGGTATTAGAAACTCAAAATACTTGGGGGAAATTAAAAATCACACATCTCCTTCCTCCCTGGAAACCCAAAATAAAACATCTAAAACTGTTCTCATAGCCACATATAAACTTCCTTTGCATATGTGATATCTTTAGGCCAATGATGATGGTGGAATATGGCAATAATAATAGTGTACATCTGTGAATAACATGAGCCCATGTCCACTAAGGTACATGCAGCAGGAAGACTTTACACATTTTGAAAAAAAAAAAAAAAAGTGTGATATATTTTATGTATAACTTGGTTTTATAGTACTCAGGTAAAAGGTATGTTTAAGTTGTCTCTCATGGAGCTTTCATATCCCAGTCACCTGATCGGAAGAAGTATACAAGGAGGTCCCTAAGTTGATTGAGTTTTCAGAAAATCAAACTCCATATGGTCGAGACCACATTTATTTAATTTTATTTATTTGACATTTATTGACCTGGTTGGTCCAGCTGGGACAGAGGCCTTTTTCAGTGGAAACCCGGGGAGAAAAACTCCACAGTTAATACATATAGTAAATCGGTAATAATACAAAACTCAGGAAGATATATACAATAGCATGCAGGGATGGCTTTTGGTCAACTGGTGCCCTACAGTGCCCCCATCCTAGTCTACCTACACCATCCAGATTACTGGAAAAGCACCCTGCTACAGCGACACCCTAGGTTGCTGCCTAGTTGGCCTGTGCCTAAGGCCGGCTATGATAGCATGGTTTCACATGAATGGCAATTTTACTCTACATATCAGCATATATTAAGGTAAAGCACAGAGTACAAGACATAATACAAACAAAAATTTACAGGGCATTCAGTGAAGTACAGGTAAGTAAGTTAGGGTTTTTGATCTTATTCATTCAACTGTAGAAATGATCGAATATGCTTGAGTTTTAGAAAACTCAAAGCTTTTGAATGGACACTGCGGCACAGTGAGGATTGGGAAATGTACCCTTTTCCTGCCTGTAGTGCAGTGCAGTCTCAGAGTTGGTATAAACAATTTGCAATTGCAGGTGTTGTTGGGGGCGGGGTTGTAAAAAAGGAAGTTTTTTTTTTATGTTCGAGTTTTCGGAAACTCGATCTTATGGTCTTTTCGATATTTCTTCAGAGTTTCCGAAAAGTCAGTCATCTCATATAGACCCCATACAAGGACAATCAGGTGAACATCCACTTGATTACTATGTGACCCTGAGCAAGTCACTTAATTTTCCATATGCTTCTTGAACTTCCTCAAAAAAAAAAAAAAATAAAAAAATAAAGAAGTCAAAGCCACCATCTGACGTTTTAAAGTCAAATGAGGTTTTGACATAACTAAAGCAGGTAGCTTATTAAAGTGGGATGTTAAAAAGCTGACCGGTGAAGGTAATGGCAGCAAATAAGAAGAAACGAAGGGCTGAAGCAGCCAATCACAAAGCATTTGTTCCTAAACTCCTTACAGCTTTAAAACGTCAAAGTCTGTACTACAAAAACTACTATGCATCTGTGCTGCCAGAATTTTACCAGACAGAAAAAAAGACGCTTCAACTTTAAAAAAAAGTTTCAAAAAACATTTTTTTTTTTGCATGGGGATATGACTCCAAGCACACAATACGAGGGAAACAAACCTTACTTAAAAATACTAACTTCATAGTTGCACAACTACGTAAAAAAGAGAAAAGCCCACAGACATGAATCACTGCCAACATTCAAATAATAACTACACCAACAGTGACCTTCTATGTATAATACCAATGGCTGAGCCGAACATTGGACAGTTAAACTGACAAGCTGAAACTTCATCCAGTGACGATTCATCAACTAATAGGGTAACATATTTAGGAAAAGTGTCACTATTCAATATACGCAAAAGCTCCTGTATAGCAGGAGCATCATTAAACTAAGCAGGCATTCTCTTTTAAAGTTCTCTGCCACTGAAGGTTAAGGATGCATTTCTGGTCATTTGTATAAACACCCTCTGACTGGGAGTCCACCTGCTTAGGTCTTGCAAAACAGGCAACCACAGAGTCAGACCTAGCAGACAGCTGGAATGGCCAGATGCGCTGCCATGATTAAACGGAGATCTTTTTCTGTACAGAACACCCACATGGCTTCTACTGTCATCTCTTTACCGCACTTCCCTCTCTGATGGAAAATGTAGGCCACTGCAACAACATGATGTAACGATCCTGACACGGCTTGTATAGGTGCTCGAGAGTGAGGAAAAGCTTGTAAAAATCAAGGCTCTGGTAGAAAAGCATTTGTATCTATTAAGGGCATTACCTCGTTTCTAAATGGAGTTCCTTGTCTCGGACCGCAACGCAACCAGTGCCGCCCCTTTACTTAACTACCTCCCACTTTGTGACATCACTGGCTGTTGCTACTCGAATAACAGTTTACTTTGACTATCCAATCCAGTTCACGCTTAGGTTCTTCTCTGCAAACTGAAAAAAAAAGTACATTTCACTGATTTATGGGTTTGTTGCATTTGTCAGCGTTAACTTGTTTAAAAAATGTAACTATAGTCTGTGATAATGTACAGCGGCTGCTCCCGATAGAACCACGAACTGGTGAAGTTGAACGCAGAAGCATTGTCAGATTCTTGCCTCTAAGGAAAAAAAAAATGTTCCATAATTAGGCCAAATGCAAGTAGGTAATAAATGTAAGGCAGGACAGGCACTATAACATATTAAAATTATAAGACGTTCCAGTCGTCCGCTGCTTTGGATAATGCCGCGGTTGCGGTTCCCTGTCTAGTGCGATAATTGTGGTAAAATGGTTTAGTTTGTTTCGTGGCTCCATTTTTTTTTACTGTGGACTGCTTGGATTATTACATTTGCAAGTTCCACAACTGTCAACTGTACAAATTTTCGCAGAATGTCCGCGTGTTTTGCCTCATATTCTGCTCTTTTTCTCTTTTTCTGGTGAATCCTTAATAAAATTGAGTGTTGAAGTTAGAAAATAATGACAGACGTTTGAGTTTCAGACTTCATACCTTTCAGAAAATTCATTCTAATGCAAAATCATTTATTCAACCATCTTTTTACGTTTGTAAGAGCAATACGTAAAAAAAATTGCCCGATTTTGGTAATCTGACCCCATTATTTATGGCTTTGTGTAGATTTCTTGTTCTAAGAGCTTGAGAGATATGGGTTATTTTTGGTCCTTTGACCCCTATTATTTATGGCTTTGTGTAGATTTCTTGCTCTAAGAACTTGAGATATATGGGGTATTTTTAGTCCTTTGACCCCCATTATTTATGGCTTTGTGCATGCAGATTTCTTGCTTTAAGAGCTAGAGAGGTATGTGGTATTTTTGATCCTTTGACCCCCATTATTTATGGCTTTATCCAGACTTCTTGCTCTAAAGCTCAAGAGGTATGGTGAGTTGCCAGAGCCTGCGCTAGGCACCAGCCAAACCTGGTATCTCCCCACATGCAGACAGATGCATAATTTCTTTAGTAAAGCTTTGATGAGCTCAGTAAAGGATTGCTGTGCACTTTAAGTTATGACAATTTTATGAGATGCAGGAAAACCCCCTACCAAGATGATATCTTGCTAAGATGGCATTCCTCTGCATATAGATTCTAAGTACATAACTCGAGTCTGGCTAACAATGCAACTAAGGCTGTACTGGTAACTTCAGACATTGGCTCTTAAAACTGAAGCTGATCTTCTCAAACCAAGATGGGACTATTTATAATGGAAACGAAATGTCAGAGAGTTAGAGAAGTTAAATGACATTGGTAATCTCCAAACTCAGGACCCCACCCAATTTGGGTTTGTAAAAGGCAGATCGTGTCTCCTAAACCTGATAGACTTCTTTGAAGCAGTCACCAAAGCCGTAGATGAGGGTAAGGTGGTTCACACAGCCTATCTAGATCTCGCCAAGGCTTTTGACACCATCCCCCACTCTGGAATTATAGATAAACTCACTAAACTAGGTATAAATCCCTATGTCACAAGATGGGCTGCCAACTGGCACACTGACAGAACCCAGTAGCAGACTCCAAATCCAGCTTCAGACCAGTGACAAGTGGAGTACCACAGGGTTCAGTCCTGGGTCCTCTCCTGTTTGGTATCTACTTCTCTGAAGTATAGGCCAACACAGAAGGTCTTTGGCTAACAAAGTTCGCAGATGACTGCAAACTAGAAGCCATAATCAAAACTCCAAAAGATGTGGACATCCTACAAAAGGGCTTTGTTGAGACAGATGCCTGGTGTCAAAGCCATGGCGTCAAGCTCAATGCCAAAAAGTGCATTGTCATTCCTTTTGGTAAAAACTCAGTACCTATGAACTACCACATAGGTGGTAGTCTACTTAACACCGAAAGTGTGATAAGAGACCTTGGGACACAGGTGGACAGTAGTCTCTCCTTTGATAATCACATCGCCACAGTAGTCAGGAAATCCTTCTATGTGGCACACCTCATCACAAAAGGTTTCTCATCCAGGAAAAAAATAGGTCATTGTTTCCCTCTACTCGTCGCTCATTAGACCCATTATAGAGTACAATGCCCCTTTTGGTATGTACCTCACAAGACATCTACAACAACTGGAAAGGCCACAGAAATACCTCACAAAGAGGATTACCGGCCTCAAAGAGATGCCCTATGCAGACCGTCTCAAAAAACTGCAGTTTTACTCCATTGCATATTGCCTACTCAGAGGCGATCTCTGCCTAACACACAAAGCTATGTCAAACCCAGAGCTTTTAGACATGTTCCACTTAAAGAAATCCCAATCCCTACAGGCTACACGCTCTAGGGACCTAAACCTCATCACCACAATAAACAGAACATGCTGGAGGGATAGATTCCTGTCCCAGAGACTTCCCATACTCTGGAACAAACTACCTATCTATATCAAACAAAGCTCCTCATTAGCAATCTTCAAGAAAAATCTTGATGACTGGATGGGAGATAGGAAATTCACCCCGGGGATCACTTCTGTGGCTCTGCTCGACAGTGGCACAGGAAAATAATTTTCTTGGGTGGCGAAAGCCAGGGTACCTCTGGCTAGGCTTATATAGGCCCTGGGGCCAATAGCCTAGTACCTACCTATGAACCTATGAAGAAAACAATGCAGTCTGTCAAAGTCTCAGCTTCATTATATGGTGGAACAAAGGTTCATATCATGTAACATGCCATGTTAAAAAAACAAGCCAGATATTTTTATCCAAGTGTTGAAATAACTACTAACAAGGTTGCTGGTCTGGCAGATGATTAAAAGTGTGCCAACAAATGTCTGTACTGCACTGTGAACCCAGAAAAGTATTATACAACCAGAATTAACTTATTTTTTTGGGAGGTGGACTATTTCTATTTTAATTAAACAGAGAGAGAAGCTGTGCTAGCAGGAAACAGACCACCAACCCCACCACTGACTTATTGCCAAGAGTCATACCTCTCAACCTGGAATTATCAAAAATCTGGATAAGGCCCATGAAAAATAGGTACAAATCTGTATGCTGATTAGTGTAAAATTTGCATACAAAATTACATAACCCGCCCACTCAAATGGAATTGTGGGATAACAACTTTTGAACACAAACTGAAGAACAGACAACCAAAATATGGCACCAGAGTCCCCCTGCAGCCATTCCAATGTCCCATTACCTAGCTATTTCACCCCATTTACCATAAACACTAATGCGTGCATACTGCTTTACTTCTACAATGATTATTTGGATTTTATTTTTACATTTTATAGCACAATGCACAAACATGAATAGGTATCTGCTAAACAAAGCAATACTGTCTCACAATGAAAATAGACTTAGCATTAAAACGTATCTGCCCTTGAAACTCACATTCATTGAAACAGCACTGAAACCCACACCACATCCAAAGAAAATGCATCTGGCCGTTTTCAAATCATAGGCCCCCTGCACACAAAACAAGAAACATACATGTGTTCTTTGATGCACCTTCCTGACTTTATTAAATTATATTCCTTGCATAATACAGCACACTTGTTAGACTTAAGTTATAGCGCATTTTAAATGTATAGTTTGAACATTTCTCCAGTAGGCAATGAAACAAAATGCATGAACCAATAATGACAAAACTGCCCGGTTAAGAACATTTCCATCATAAAAGTGTAAATAAAAAAATAGAATGACACTCGTGTAAGCCATAGGCATCTTGCACAGCTCCTTCCACTTATTTTCAATTTCAGGCTTTTTTTGGGGGGGGACAAAAGGGCAAAAAACAGAGACACATTTTAATGATTGCTTGTACAATTTTGGAAAGTTGCTAGAATAAAACATGTTATCACCATCCAATTCACTGCCAAGTCTTGAACCCAGGAGGACCCTGTGCACTACAGTCAGAACAACATACCCCTATGCCAAGTCATCAGCTTCTTGAAAGACAGACTGAAACTTAAATGGCTATCATTTTGTTCTCACTTCTCACCATAGCTCTCAACCTCTTAGCACAAAAACATAGACAAAGCCAATAATGGGGGAATACAGCCCCAAAATAGGGACACATTTCAAATACTTAACTGAACTTACAAGCTTAGAAAATTGCTAGAATAAAAGGTTTTATGTTACCATTTATTTTCTGAAGAATATGAAGTCTGTAGTTCAAATGCCTATCATTATTTAGTGAATTCAACAACAAAAATCCTTAAAACCACATTCTTAATGAGGATTGAGGAACAGAACAAAAATATGAGGAATAAATTCAAAAGTGGTTGTGGCTAGGGACTTGAAGCTCTTTTTACCTTGTACCCAAGGTATAGGGTTTGACCCTTTCTAGCCACAACCTCCATTGAATGGGGGCATTTTCTCACACACACACACACACACACACACACACACACACACACACACACACACACACACACACACCCTCCGTCTTAAGCAAAGAGAATCTGTTGTAAAAGGTACCTCATCCAACTGCCTAAACGGCAGTCAGCCTCCAACTCCACGTGAAACGGAACGGCCAAAAATTCAAACTGAGCAACTGCATGGCTTAAAATTAATCCAAAATCTAAACTGAGCAACTGCATGGCTTAAAAGGCTTGAAATGAACGACAATCCACTTGTAACGGACGAAAATCCAAAGCGTCTGAGCAACTGCATGGCTTAAAATTACCAAACAGCGCAGAGCAACTGTATGGCTTAAAAGGCTTGAAACGGATGACAATCCACTTGTAAAGGACGGAAAAACAAAGCGTCTGAGCAACTGCATGGCTTAAAATTACCAAACAGCGCAGAGCAACTGTATGGCTTAAAAGGCTTGAAACGGATGACAATCCACTTGTAAAGGACGGAAATACAAAGCGTCTGAGCAACTGCATGGCTTAAAATTAACGCCCGCAAGTCTGAGCTTCATTCCGACAGGCTGACGGAGCTGACGTCGCTGCGCACATGATGACGTCAGCTCCGAAAGAGCGATCTGTAAAAATAAGCTTAAAAATCAGAAATGAAGGGGTGCCACTCGAGAATCATGGCACCCCTTCACTGGGACCCCACAACTCAGTAAAAACCGAGTAATTTGGGACGGTTGGGAAGTATGCTAAGAGTTATGAACTTGAAACATTTATAAACAGTTGAGTAACCCCTTTCCTCCAATGCAAAGCTATCAAGCATCCCTAATTTTCCCATTTCCTCATTTTGTT